>NW_017732027.1:177343-181477 GCF_001890085.2 Hipposideros armiger
AATAATTGAAATGGAAAAAAAAATCACTGAGAGATTCAAAAGCATATTGGAGCAGACAGAAGAAAGAATCAGAGAACTTGAATATAGGACAATTGAAATTATTGACTCCAAGGAACAGAAAGAAAAAGGAGTTTAAAGAAAAGCGAGCACCATCTCAGGGACCTGTGAGATCCCACCAGGTGGACCAACTGTGGGAGTCCCAGAGGAGAAAGAGAGAAAGGGGCAGAGAGATTATTTAAAGAAAGAGTGGCCAAAACTTCCCCACATTGATGAAAGACATAAATGTCTAAAAATAAGTGATGAACTCCAAGTCATAGGAACACAACAGCATCACACCAAGACATGTTATAATCAAACTGCTGAAAGACAAAGACAAAGAAAGAATCTTGAAAGCAGCAAGAGAGAAGCAACTGGTCATAGGGAAGAGATCCTCAGTGAGATAATCGCCAGATTTCTCATCAGAAAGCTTGGAGGACAGAAGGTAGTGAGCTGATTGATATATTCAAGGTGCTGCAACGATTTGATAAAGGTGTTGGTTCATTAGGCTGTTCTGTGAATTTTATATAAAGATCTTTGGAGAAATTTCCCTTATCATGCTTATTAATAATTTTTTACACTTTCCAAAATTGCTTCTTTAAAAGGTATTCACTACAACTAATGGGATGATAATACAGATATCTGGAACCCTACCTGTTTGCTTCTCCTTTCCTCCTTTCCAGGACAATCTCGCTTCCTCTTTCCCAAAGGTAACTGTTGTAGAAGCTCTCAGCGGCTCTCAACCTTCCTGGTGCCGCGACCCCTGAATACAGTTCCTCATGTTGTGGTGACCCCCAACCATAAAATTATTTTCATTGCTACTCTAATTACAATTACTGTAAGTAACAATAACTGTAATTTTGCTACTGTTATGAATCGTAATGTAAATACCTTTTTGTTTTCCGATGGTCTTAGGAGACCCCTGTGAAAGGGTCGTTCAACCCCCCAAAGGGGTTGCGACCCACAGGTTCAGAACCACTGTCTTAGAGGCTTCTCCATATTCATTCTGCCTCTTCAGCTTAGTCTAACAAACTCCAGATTTTAGCTGGTACATTGCTTACCAGCCAAAAGACTACATTTCCTAGCTTCCCTTGCAGCTACATGTGGTCATGTTTCTAAAATCTGGCCAATGAGATGTAAGTGGAACTGTCATGTGAGATTTCTCAGAGCCTTCCTTTAAAGGCAGGCTTTTCTCTCCTTCTTTCCTTCTTCCTTCCTGCTGCCTTGCATGTTGATATGATGGCTGGAGCTCTAGCAATCATTTCGGATCTTGAGGACAAGGACCATATCATGGGACACTGAGATGGTGACTCATAAGGTGCCTGTGTCCCTGGTGACTTTGCAGAGCTTCCATACTGGCTGCCTACGTCTGGTCTTCCTTTACACATAGGACAAATGAGCATCTTGTTTAAGTCACTTTTACCCCCGTTTCTGTTACTTACAATCAAATCTAATTCACCCTGATAGCAAATATTGGCAACCTCAGTGTTTCCTTCCACATATTTCTCCAGACCATACAAGTATATACATATAAACACATATATAGATAGGGGATTATTTTTCATGTTCATTGTTTAAAAACGGAATCAGTAAGAATCTTGGTTTCTAACATTTCTTTTAAAAAAAAACAAAAAAGAATATCATAAATGCAAAATGTAAGCAAAAATTGCATATTACTTATCACTTTCTAATCAGCGAAGATTTTTAAAAGACCATTCTCGATCCTGGCATCCATGAATTGAAATGAGTGCCAGTTAGCCTTGAAGGTTTGGAAAGAATTAGTATAAATTCTCAGGATAGTGACTTAACGACATGTAACAAGAGCTTTAAAATGTTCATGCTCTCCAGTGTGGCAATTCCACTTCGAATGTGAGTTCAGGAAATAACCAGAGAGGCCACGACCTGTGGGAATGCTGACGGCTGTTGGGCACAGAGTATAGGAGACACTAACGGCTCACAGTAGGGCAGCAGCCATGACATGTGCTATGTCCACAAAATGGAACACCCTGCAGTCATTAAACGTGGTGTTTATAAACAATTTTAACAACAGAGGAAAATGCACCCCATAAAATGTGGACGAGCAAGCTACAAACCAAACATGAAAAAAGTACGTGAATCACGCTTGCGAAAAACCCCAAAATAAACATTTTAAAATGTTCATTTCAGGTTTCTCTAGGGGTTGGCGTTGTGGGCAACTTTTAGCTGCTTTGTACATTTTTCTTTGTTTCCGAGATTATGGTAAACATTTACTCAGGCATAGAGGAGGAAAAGCCTGAATTAATGCAATAACAGCAAAGACTGAATGCTTCCTGTGCGATTGAGGCCGGGCAGCCCTGAGCTTGGAACCACCGTGGCGCAGGCCCTGTGGAGGCGGCAAAATGACCAGCACCCCAATGGACACAGTGTAGTCTGGCCTGTGGCTGAAGGTGCAGAAACGGGGTTTGGGGCAGACAAGAGCAGTGATGAGCCTGCTGCCTGAGCCGGGTTTCTCATGCAACCCTCAGACTCCCGCCCACCCTACTGTCCTGCTCACAGACGGGAACCGCCAGGCCCTCCTCGCCTCACCTCTGATCCTCCCCTAGTCCCGGCTTCTTGGTTCTAGTCATTTCTGTGGGTGAGATTTACATCCACCAACACAGGGTCTCCCAAATGCTGCTGGGGTTCTTCCCTGGTTGTGAGGTGCATAGTAGGTGCTTCACAACACTGCGTCTTTTCTCTGTAAAGCCCCTTCTTTTGGCCTCACAGCACGGGGGCAGGGCCAGGCTGGAGCGGAAGGGACCGTCACCAGCCTGTGTCCTGCCCAGGCAGCCACGTGTTCACTCTTACCAGAAGGCCATGTCTGACTAGACAGCATAGGGACTCAATCTGTTATTAGAGAGAGAGAAACAAACTACCTTGCCTGTGCCCTAACATCACATGAGAAAATGTAAAGGGGAACGCGTCCCCAAGCCACACCAGCATGTGACGGCGGGACGAAGGGGGCAACCTGTGCAGGTGGGGGCCAGCGCTGCCCACCTCCACCATCCGTCTTCAGCTGCTGTATTGTGGCAGCTCCATTGCCAGAGGGCAATCAAAGTTTCCGAGTGATGGAAGGCAAAGTAATAGACGTGGGGAATAAAAGCTTGCGATAGCCTCAAAATGGGCCTGTTTGGATGCCTTTTCACATGGGCCCCACGCAGCGTTTGGCGCTGGCTGGGACAGAAAAGAAAAGCAAGACACCAGGGTTAGCCCGGGTTTCCTTTTCTGCTTTCTCATTTGCTCGGGTCTTGTTTTGCTTCTGAATCGGAAATCTGGAACTGAAACCATACTTGACTGCTGAGCCCACTCAGGCTGCCCGGCCCTCCTGCTCCCAGCGGGAAACTGAGGCTGGAAGCCTGCCGGGCGAGGGGCCTGCCCTCGGCTCCCACAGCACCTGGGCTGCCTGCTGCCTGCCCAGGACCACCTGTGGGGGCCTTGCTGCGTGTGCCGAGGGTGGGGGAGACCCTTGGCCATGGCCCAGCTGTCAGCGGCAGGCAGGGAGGCTCACATAACAGGCAGTGATGCGTCCTGGACGTGAGGCTGGAACGACTCCCTCCGTTCCTCCTGCCCAGAGGGTGTTTCCACAGGGCAGAGACCATACACGGCTCCCTGTTGGGCCCCAGCGCCTAGAACGGTGCCTGGCACACAAGTAGGCGCCTAGTGCATACGTGCTGAATGGATGAACCAACAGATGACTCGCCTGATCCTCAGGACGGGATGGGAGAGGGTTTGAGGAGGAGACACCCCCGCCCCTCCCAGAGGGGACCATCTGGGGCTGCATTCAGATGACCTGGGGGCGCGTGGAGGAACAAGTCCCCTCCCCAGCAGGGACAGGCAGGCAGACACCTGACGTGTGGCCACGAGGAGGAGGCCTCACTGTGCCACACCCTTGCCCGGGCGGCACCCCCTACGACCCGGTGTGGAGGGTCACACCGTCACCCCTTTTTTTGGAGGTGGGAAAATGGAGGCCTGGAGAGGTAGAGGGACTTGTCCAAGGCCGCAGAGCCAAGAGGGCAGAGCCAGTTGGTCTGCTGCGTCCAGGCCCGAGGCCCGCCCCCCACCCCCCACCCCCTGGCCTGC
>NW_017732027.1:182077-193097 GCF_001890085.2 Hipposideros armiger
GGGGTTCATTGTTAGTGGCCCTTACCATCAGCTGGACCTCAAGTGATCATGTGTAAAGCCACTCCTGCCCTCGCGCCCTGCACAAAGCCAGGCCTGAGGGACAGAGGCTGGGACCCCCGCTCCGTCTCAGGCCCTCCAAGGTCCCTGCCTCCTGCTTTTTCTGTCCCTCTCCGTCTGTCCCCTGCCCCCGGCCTTCACTTGCCTCCCTCTCTGTCTGAGTACCTGGTATCTGTCTCTCTGTCTCTCCCTTGTCCCCCTAAGCTCCTGTCTCTCCTCCCAGCACCCTCCCTGGGGACCCGCCCTGTCTGTCTCCCATTTAAGCCTCTGCTGGCTCAGGCTCTGGCTCTCGTGACATCATGTGACACCCCGGGGCTCCTGGCTCCCAGGCTGGCTCTCTCCGCCTGTGAGAAAACCTGTGGCAGGCTTCCCTCTGTCCTCGGGTTCCATAAACGTCGACCTACAGCCGGCCCAGCCTGGGCCTGGCCTCTCACGGTCACCTCCTCTGTTCCTGTCCACACCAGAACCAGGGAGCGGGTGGTCCCATAGCCCATTTGCAGGTAAGGGGCCTGAGGCTCAGAAAGGCAAACGACCTGCCCAGACAGACCCAGGAGCATCGAGAAAACCAGAACCAGCCCACTGTGTGTCTCCCCGGGCTCGGCCCATCCCATGGCCAGCACCGCCCCTCGCTCAGTCATTCACCCCAAGCTCCTCCCTTGTGCCCTGTCCTTGGGGAGCCCCCGGCCAGTGGGGATACCTGCAGTGGCCTAATGAATGCAGCATGTTTGGTTATAAGCGCTGGATGGTGGGCGTGCCAGGTTCCTTGAGGGTCCGCAGTGGCCTGCCCTCCCTCCGGGGCTGGGGACCGGTCCCGTGGGTGGCCAGGAAAGCTATGGGCAGACAGTGGGATTTATCAGCATGGGAGGGGCCTCCCAGATAGGAGGCGTGGCTGCAGCATTCATCTCTCAGCTGTCAGCCAGGAAACATTTCCCCAAATAGTGAATGTCATCGTTTGTTTGCGATGACAGCCATCTGTCAGGGTTCGCTTCCCGAGCTGGACAGAGCAGCTGAGCCCGGGCCCAGGCTCACAGCTGGTGGCCGAAAGCTCCATACAGATGGCCTCGTCCCGCCCGGGCAGCCATTCCCTCAGGGCCGTGTCTGGTGGGGCCTCCAAGGAGGCCGCTGGGTGTGTCACAGGCCTGGCTCTGACAGGTGTGGTCACCACTGCTGCACCACAGAGCCGGCTGGGAGAAAAGAGGCAAGAGATGGTGGCAGGGAAGGGTGGCCAGGACATGGGCACTGCAGACAAGGGGACAGGCCATGGCCCGTTCTGTCCACAGGCGTCTGTAATGTTTGTACCAGACACCAGGCTCTGGGTCCTGCCCTGGGGACACAGGGGAAACTGGCCGCCTGTCACAGAGCTGCCGGCCTCTGCAGGAAGACCAGCTCCCAGGCGGTTCTGACACCGTGTTCCAGAGCCTGGGGGACAGAGTGAGGGGCGACTGGCCGGACTGCAGTGGGAGTCAGGGAGTGCTTCCTGGAGGAGGAGGTGCAGGCTGAGTTGAAACCCATCAGAAGTTAACCAGCCAAAGAACCAGGAACAGCAGTCCATGCACAAAGACCACGAAGTGAGAGGACATGAGGAACCGAAGGAGGTTCTCAGTGGCCAGGTCCAATGGTGACGCCCTCTGCCACCCGCTGGACACCCTCAAAAGTGACTTTGCCTCTCTGAAATCCTCCTACCAGTGGTCACAGGTAGTGGTTACAAGCACAACTCTGGTGCCCGACTGTCTGAGGTCAAATCCCAATTTGAATATGTATTTGCTGTGTGACCTTAGGAAGGTTACTTAACCTCTCTGTACCTTGGTTTCGCCAGTGTGAAACAGGGATGATGGGAGCACCTTCCTCATAGGGTCCCTTCCCCATAGAAGTCAAGGGCATTGTTCCTGTTAAACACGTGGAGCAGCTGCTGGTACTGAAGTCGGTGGTCAGTGACCCTTGCTATTGTCACAGCAGTTGCCTTTTCCAGGGACTGGAGATATATACATGGGGAGGGCCTGGCCCAGAATCTAGCTCTGGGGCCCTGCACGTGTTCCAGTTCCATTGTCATCATGGTTATCCTTCATCCAGGAAAAACGTTTTGTCCCAGACGTCACGGGCAAATACTTGGCAGGCCGGTGCTTTCAAGTGCCCATGAGGTATCACTTGTTCAGGACACACCCCGGGTCCCAGGCAAGACAACAAACATTTTCTGGGTGCCTCTTTGTGCTGGAGCTTCAGATAGGAATAGGGGCTCAGGGGGACCCCAGTCTCGTCCCTGCCCCTGGGGAGCCCTGGCCACAGTCAGGAGACAGCCACTGTAGTGGGCTGAATGGAGACCCCAAAAGCTATGTCCACCTCAATCCCCCAGGGCCGATGCTATGGCCTCATTTGGAAAAAGGGTCTTTGCAGTTGGCGTCAAGTGGGGGGTCCTGAGATGAGCTCATGCTGAATGATCTGGGGGAGGGCCTGGGAAAGACAAGGGTCCTGTAAGGATCCGAAGAGGAGACACAGACACGCAGGGCGAGGCCACGTGGAGACGGAGGCAGGGATTGGGGTGATGCGGCCACAGCCCAGGAGCGTCTGAGGCCACCAGCAGCTGGAAGGGACAGGAAGCACCCTCCCCCGGAGCCTCTGGAGGGAGAACAGCCCAGCCACCACCTAAATGTCAGACTTCTGGCTTCCAGAATTATGAGAGAACAAATTTCTGTTGTTTTAGTCACCAAGTGTGTGGCAATTGTTTCTTGCCGCCCAAGAAACCAACCCAGCCATGAAGAAGGCAGTTGAGTGGCCCCAGCAATACTGGTTGCTGATACTGGGCTGATGAGACCCAGCCCGAGGGGGCACAGCCCATGTCTGCGTCCCTCTGGGAAGTGAGAGACCCATGTTACTTACTGAGGAGCATTTTCACTGAGACCAGTCGAGATGTAAAATAACATTACCGAATAAAGCACGCCCTCGGGGCGAGGCAGCGTCCTATCTGCCCTTAGGACGTCGGGGAGACATCTGGACCCAGATGCCCGCCCCAGGCGATGCCCCAGGTAAGCAGGAGACAGAGTGCGGTCACCGTGTGTGAGAGAAGGGGCTGTGGTCCCCACGCCCCTGGGGCTGTCACCCAGGAGGGCCGCAGACCTTGTCTGTGGAGATGAGAGCCAGTGTCCCCCGACCCCCCAAGCAGCCTCCTTGCAGAGGACACATCGCAGAAGGGATTTGGGGCTGCTTACCAGCAGATAGGAAGTTTACCCAGATTACCCTGGCGCGCTGTAACCACAGAGTACTTAAAAGTAGAAGGGGGCTGGTGGAGGAGGCAGAGAGACACAGCACCACTGGCCACCAGCCAGGAATGTGGGCGCCTCTGAGAGCTGGAGAAGCCAGGAAACAGATTCTCTCCTGGGGATTCCAGGACAGGAAGAGCACGGACCTCCTGGAGTTCTGGGGGATGAATGGGCCAGCCCAGAGGAAGCGCCCTTGCACTGACCACAGAAAAGTCCCTTCGTAACCGTGTTACTGTCACAGCCCGAAGTGCATCCTTGGCGATGGACCTGGGGCGCATTCTGCGACTGTCTGAGCCTCCGGTTTCTCAGGTTCCTTGTGGGAAGCAGTGACATGTCACACAGAGAGGAGCAAACACCGCTTTGGCAAACAGGAGGCTCCCAGGAACTCAGGCCACGCTGGCGGGTCTGAGGCCGCCATGCCTATGGGACTTGCAGGGAAAGGTCGTCCCTGGGGAACCAAGTTGAACTGTAGGGAGCTGCTGTGTGATCACTAGTGTGGGGTGTGTTGGGGTCACTGCCATGGGCCCCTCAGGAAGCCCTGAGAACGGGACAAGGCTAACCTTGAGGGAAGAAGGCAAACTGAGCCCCGCGCAGGGCCGGCGGGGAAAGCGGGGCCCTGTCTTTGCCACTTGGCATTTTTGTCTGGGGCTGAGCTGAGGGGTCTCAGAGGAAATCCCAGAGGCAGGTCCATTGGTCAGGGCCCTGTGGGTCCATGGGAAGGGAGGCGAGGGGTTAGGGGCCCTGAACCAGGAGCTCTGCCCAAAGACGGTGTCACTGTGACGCTCGCCACCTGACAGCCAGCATCGCGGACCTGGGAGGACAGCTGTGTGATGAAAAGCACCTAGGCTTTGGGGTCAGACAGAACCGGCTTCCGGCCGAGGCTTAGGTCGGTCTTGGATCTTTGACCCCCTAAACCCCGCTCACCTCTAGAGTGTAGAGTCAGCCTCAGCGCTGGGGCTATCGTCAGGGTGAGACGGGCCAGGGGCAGGGGGCTGGCACGGTGAATGCCCGGCCACCAGAGGGCTCCGGACAGGTGTTTACGATCCTTCTTGTATTTGCCCCAGGTCCGAGGGGTGAAGGGAGTCTTCCTGGCGAACCAGAAAGTCGATGGGAAGGTGGTGACCCTTATAACCTACAACAAGGGCCGCGACTGGGATTACCTGAGGCCGCCCAGCGTGGACATGAATGGGAAACCCACCAACTGTAAGCCTGTAAGTACCTCTGCTCACGTCACACACGGTGGGGTGGCTGCAGACGTCGCTGAAGGGGCCCAGAAGGTTAGAGACAGTGACAGCTGGGCAGGGCCATCTGAGAGAGAGGAACCCCCGATCTCCCTGGGCGTGGCAGAGAGGGTCACGGGCAGCCCCTTGCTTTGCAGGAGCGCTAGCTGGAGGTCGGAGAGGGACGTGTATCAGTTAGCTCTTGCCACAACATTGCTGGGTAACAAACCACCCCCAACAACAGTCACTGTTCTCTGGGCTTGGCTGGGCACTCTGCTCACATGTCTGGGGGTGGGGGGCTGGTTTGGGGGATCTGCTCCTTGTGTCTGGCATCCCCCTGCCCAGGACCAGCCCAGGCACGCTTACAGAGCAATAGCAGAGGTGCAGGAAGGTGAGCAGACACTGGCCAGCACCAGGCCAGCCTGCTGCATCTCATCGCTTAAATGCTACTGTCAGCATCAGGACCAGGAAGTGCACTCAGCCCGTGGAAGTGGGGGACCAGGCTACAGCCCAGATCACAAGCTCCGGCCCTCCCTGCTATCCCAGGGGCGCCCTTCTCTTCTTGAACAGGAGTGTTGGCTGCCTTGGGGGTGGGGCCCTGGCATGGGCACCAGGAGACCAGGCTGGCGTGCAGGCCCGTGCTGTGAGGACGGAGAGGCAGAGCCCTAAGGGGCCCTGGCCTAAGGCGGCCGTCAGGGAGCGGCAGCTGTGAGGGAGGAAGAGGCTGAATGGACCACACGTGTCTGGCCTGAGGCGGACTGCTTGGCCTCCAGTGGGACCCTGTGTCCTTGCCCCACAAGGAGCTCCCCACCACGGGCACCCCTGACCCTTCCCCAGCGGGGGCCACTCAGAGCAGGGGCAGGGGCCAGAGTTGGAGCCACACAGAGCTGCAGTCTCAGATCCCTACTGACCTATCACCTTGGCCAAGGCAATAGGCACCGCTGAGGCTTTGTTGAAAAAGGAAGGAAGATGGTAAAAGCCCCCTGTGGCACTGGGGACGCGATGAAACATGCCCAGCCATGCCCAGCACGGACACTGGCACACAGCAAGCAGGCCAGGCCAAGCCAGTCCCTTCCTTTTGGACTGCCGCCTTCCCATGCTGTCCCGTAGCCTGGAATGCCCTTTCCTCCTTTTTCCAGCAAACTCCTACTGATACCTGAAAACCCTGCCCAGATATCCCCTCCACTGAGAAGCCCTCACTGTGCATACTTGCGTCTCTGTCTGTTTCTCTCTGGCTCTGCAGCCTCTTGCAGGCAGGGATATGCTGTGGGGATGCCTGAACCCACCCACCACCCTGCCTCTCTGTTCATAGAATAACAGCGCTCGTTTTCCAGGGCCCCGGGGCATCATGTGGAAATGACCCAGGCAGAATCAGGGCACGCTGATGCCGGGGAGGAGGGCTCTGTGCAACTTCCCCCTGGCAGGGGCGCCCCGAGCCTGAGGCCTGAGCTGACCCTCACCAACTTGGGCCTGCCACTCTGCCTCTGCATAAGCCCCCCTTCTGCTGCTAACCAAGGATAACAACACCTGTCGACCTACAGAGAGAATTAATTACCTGCTGCTTGTAAAATCCCTTTCGAAAATGGAACGGCTGTGAAAGGGCTAATTTTTGTATCGTCCTCGGCAAAGTTAAGCCATATTAATCTGTCAGAGCAAGTTTCTGCTAAGAATAGATTCTTGTCTGCAGTGATGTCGCTCAGTGAGGAGATAACATTTGTGAGATTTATGCCCCAGCCTTACAATAATCTAGGCAGGTAGGAGCCAAGTGGAGCGTGGCCCCAGGCAGGCAGGTGAGAACCCAGCAAGCAGGCCAAAGAGAGCCAGGTGCTGGGAACCCAGCTGGGCACAAAGGACAGCAATTAAAGCCCTGACTCAGAGTCCTGTTACCCTCTGTGTGTGGTCCAGGCTGCAGGGGCCGTGGGGGGTGCAAGGGGGACCAGCGTGCCCACTCACCTGGGTTTCTCTTGTGTCCTCCACCCTGTCACGCACCCCCGCGATGAGCGAGGCAGACTACACTTGAGGGTCTAGTTCTCATCATAAAAGGGGTTGCAGAATATTTGGAAAAAAAACAGAAATGTATAAAAAGAGAGGTGAAGGGCCGGCCGAGTGGCTCAGTTGGTTAAGAGCTCGCTCAAGAGTGTGAGCTCTGAGCAACAGCTGTTCGAGTCCCAGCCCGAGATGAGCAGCCGCTGAGCTGCCAACAGGTGGCAGGATGGCTCAGCTAAAAAAAAAAAAAAAAAGAGGTGAGGTACGGCGGTAAGTGCATCACCCAGAAATAGCCGTACTCAGGCATTTTTCGTTACCGTCTTTTAGGTCATCTGCACGTTAAAAGGTCGTAATTGGGATCCTGACACACATGTGATCTCCCCGTGTTCCATTTTCACTTAACTCTGGGTCACGAATATTTCCCTGGGCTGTCGGACGAGCTGTCTGCCTGGAAGATCTCCTTCCGGTAATTCAGAAATGAGGGGACTTTTTAAATAGATGAGTGGTGAGGTCAGATCTGGTTTAGGATGATAAATAGTACTCGGAGGATGGTTTTGAATCTGTTTACATCTTACTTCAGAATGAAAACCCATTCGTTTTGCAGCTCACAGTAACTTCCCCAATTCAGGAAGTGGGGTGTCGAGTGGGTGGGTCTCCTCACTCACAAGGCAGGTAGTGTGGCCTCCGTCCATCCGCCTCTCTCATGATCTGGGGGACACTTATTTAGAGCACCAGTCGCTCCTCCATGCAGAGTGGCTGAGAGGGGGGGCTTGGGACAGTGTGGGCTCCCATGGCACCAGCGAACCTTTGGGGCCTCCCACCCTGGTCCTCGGTGTCCCAGGGGACCCCCCTATCTCTGACAGAGCATATTTAGGGAGCCCTAGCTCTGCATGCATGCCACCCCGTCTCATCTGCCGGTGTCACTCCAGGTCTGCCTGGCCGGCCGTTCTCTTCATCAGCTCTGCCCTGATGGCTGGGAGGGTGTTTGTGGGGCCTCTTCTCAAGCTGCCAGACACCCCCTGCAGCTCCAGGACCAAATGGAAGACACTTGTGTGGCTCTCTGCTGCCCCAAAGGGGACCGCAGCTCTGCCTGCATCTGTTAATGCCCTGTGGGCCACAGCTGACTGCAGGAAACCCTGAGGAGTGTTTGACCTGAGGCCCAAACAAGTGCCCGGCAGCGGGGCCCGGCCCAGTGGACTGGGGAGGGGACAGCCAGGTTCTGTGAGGCAGTGCCTCTGACATGTGACGTTCTGTGCACAGGCCATCAGGGGGCAGGGGAAAGGCAGATTGGAGCTCGGGCCACCCCAGGTCCCACCTGGTCCGCCAAAGCAGGGCTGTGCTACCACCCTTCTCTGCCGGGAGCCTGCCAGTGGGGGGCCCAAGTGCCATGTTCCCGGTGAGGCTGCTTTTCCTCCTGACTTAGAACTCCCTTCTGCAGCTGGCAGCTGGCCCTACCGCTGAGGTCACAGGACCCCCTGCCCTGGACAGCCCCTCCCCATTACTGCGTGGTCACCGGGCAGGCAGGGGTGGGGAGAACTAAATGGTCTCCCCAGAGATAGTAACTCAGATACTAAGCAGGTATTGACTGCTTTTCGATCAGGGGAAACCCAGGAGTAACGTGTGATGATCCCACAGTGTCAGTGGGGTGGGTTTGTCCCACTCAATCAAGGTGGTCCTGGACAGGTCTGAGGAGGGCTCTCTTACCGTGGCTGTGACCAGGTTCCCGCTCAGGGGCTGTCGTCTTCAGTCTGCCCTGGGCGGGTCTCCAGCCCACCATGTCCCCTGCAGAGTGCCCTCCACAGGCGGCGGGGCCTCGTGTCAGCTGAATTTGCCACCTTCTATTTCATTTTTGCTTTTTACAGTTTTATTGAGATATCACTCATATAGCATACGATTCACCCATTTAAAATACGACCGAAGTACAATTCGGTCGTATTTTAGTACGTTCACAGAGTTGTGCAAACACCACCACAGTCCATTTAGAGCATTTCATCACCATGGGAAGAAGCCCTGTCCCCTTTGTCCTTCACGCTGCCACCTCCCCATCCCACCCCAGGTCCTGGCAATGGCTCGTCTGCTGACTGTGGAGTTCTCTACTCTGGACAATTCTCATGAGGGGTGCAACTGACAACTGTTACCCACCCCAACACACCGCACCCCCCACCTTATGCAGACAAATAAAGGCACTTGGGGCCTCCACCTGGGGCCTGATGCCGTCTGATCCCAATCAACGTCCAATGTATGAAACAGTTTTATTTTTAACTTAGGGTACTCTATCTGAAATGCACTCAGTTCAGGGACCAGAAGAAAGTACCATAAAAACATAACGTGAGGAGAGAAGACATCTCTCGGATAGATTTCAGTAGACAGCATAACGTAGTAATGACATGGGGATTGTCCTCGCTTTTCTCCCCGCTCCCCTGGGAGGTGCGGGGGGACAGGCACCACCGTCTCCATTGCACGAATGAGGAAACCGAGGCCCAGATTTTCCCATAAAACTAGCAGCACCTCCTACGTTCAAATTTGGACCTCAGGGTGCTTAGTTCTGTGGTATTTCTAAACTGATTTTTTTCAGAAAAACGAGAGAGGGCCAAGGAAATGATTACCTTTCTTATCAGTAGCAGTTAGGCAGCACGTTGTCCAGGGGCGGGCTGGACCCCGACTTTCTCTCCAGAAGCTGTGTTAATCCGGGAGTGCTGTGAAGTACAGGTTATTGCCCCATTTCACAGGGGGAGAAATGAGACTCAGAGACACTGAGCGTTTTCCCCAGAGTCACACAGCATGAAGAGGGGTACAAGGATTCAAAGCCCTGCCTATTCCATGACCCCACCCTGCCCATACTCCAGGCTGGCAGAATTCCCTGGTTTGGGGACCCCAGAAGGCTGACCCCAGAGCTGTAACCCCAGAAAGCCCTTTGACATCTGTGGGCATGTGGGGGCCTCTGGCGGCCCTCCTGCTCCCTGGGTGGGAGTGGGCAAGAACTCCTGCATTATCAAGGTGGCTCAGCCAGCCAGACCCCAGGCCCTGCCTCAGGCTCCGAGTGGGAGGAGAGAACCAGCGGCCGGAGCCTGTGCCTCCCTCTCCTGCGGCCGCTGTGGGCGGCCCCTTGCTGATGCTGGCGGGGCTCTGGTGCCCCGGAAGCCGCTGTGCGGAGGCCTTGGGCCTCGTCCAGTGTCCCACGGTTTTGTAGTCTATCGTGAATGTGACCCCGGGCCACTGAGGCCTAGGGGAGGCTCAGGGAGGCCACAGTCCCCAGGACACATCCTTGCGTGTCTCCTGGACTCCCACTCCCACCCTGGGGGCGCTGGGGTTCAGGCAACTCAGGAGGAGACCGAGGAGGGCTGGCTCGGCCAAGGGTCAGGACAGGAAACGGCTTGTGCTTCCTATTCCGGGAGGCTGCTGGCCCGCTCTGGCCTGCAAGTGTGTCCCCTGCAGGGACAGACACCCTCGGGGCTCAGAGAGCGGGCAGTGGACTTGGTTATAGTCCCAGCCCCTCCACTGCCCTTGGGCAGATTGCATAAATGTTCTCTGCCTCAGTTTCCCCACTTTTGAAACAGGGATGATACTCAGTTCATAATAAATAAAAAGTGTACATTTCAAAAGTGCAGCTGTTGAGAGTTCAGTGGCATGCACCTTGTAAAGTGCTTGGCCCAGGGCTGGCCCAGAGGCAGCCGTCCATCGGGGTGAGTTGCTGTTGAAATTCTTACTACAACTTGCGTTTCCGACCCTCCAGCCAGGGCGTCAGCTGGGGCTGCCGTCCAGGAGATGCTTGCGAGTAAACCAGGCTCTCGCATGCCCACCTTACCTCTCTGCCTCTCACAGAGGGCACAGGGTGCCAGGGCTTGTCCCACAGCTGTTCCCTGAGGCCCAGGCTACCCTGGTCACATCCAGTAAAGGTTCCGGAGGGGACCACACTGGGAGAGCCTCCCTTGGAGAAGGCCTTTCCACAAGCAGTCACCTCACACAGCCTGATGGCCTTCACCTGCGGCCAGCCCAGGGCCTCTTCCCACCCCAACCCGTTCCTCCGAGGCGCTCCTGGCCCTGCCTTCCTGCCCACAAAGCCACACGGGGGGACTCGGCCTCAGTCCTACCTTTCTTTCCTAGGGACCCTCCTCCTGCCCCCAAATGCTGACCATGGCTCCCTCTCTCCTTGCAGCCGGACTGCCACCTCCACCTCCACCTGCGCTGGGCAGACAACCCCTACGTGTCGGGCACTGTGCACACCAAGGATACCGCCCCAGGCCTCATCATGGGCGCAGGTAGGAAGCCGCCCTCACAGGGGGATGGAGGTGCCACCATGCATGAAGGGAACTCTGTGATCCAGGGTAAAACTCGATGGCCATGAGCCTGGGCCATGGTGTGTACACTGGGGGACAATGACATCTCCAGGAAGCTCAGCTCTCATGGAAAACCCTAGGCATGTGATACATGTAGGCTCAGTGGGAAAGAGAAGGTGGGTGGATGGTAGGTGGATGGATGGATGGATGGATGGATGGATGGATG
>NW_017732027.1:193997-245756 GCF_001890085.2 Hipposideros armiger
TGGATGGATGGATGGATGGTGGATGGATGGATGGTGGATGGATGGATGGATAGATGGATGATGGATGGGTGGGTGGATGGTGGGTGGATGGATGGATGATGGATGGATGACTGGATGGATGGATGACCAGTTGAAGGATGGAGGACTGGGTGAACAAGTGGAAGGATAAGTGAAAGGATGGTTGGATAGTTGAAAGAATGGATAGTTAGATAGCCAGATGGAAGGATGGATAACAAAATAATGAATGAGTAAATAGAAGGAAGGAAGGAAGGAAGGAAGGAAGGAAGGAGGAGAGGGATGGATGGATGATGGATGTGAGAATGATTTGTATCAAGGTTGACATGTGTTGGTCTCTGAAGAAGGCTCTAGCTTAGTGGTGGAGAGAGACATATACAACTAGCATGAGGGAACAAGTGTAAGCTGTGATGTGTCTGTCTCGTCCATTAAACTGGGACCTCCTTTGGGGACCACTAAGTGAGTGCTGAACAGATAAAACCTTGAAATAAGGTTTACTGGAGTTAGGAGAAGAAAAAGTAAATGTTTTAAAAGCATATTGCCAGGCAGTGGCTGGTCTCTGACTTTTCTTATTCCTTAGCATTATGAGTCCCTCCTGTGCGCAGCGTTGGGTCTCAGTGCAGGGGAAGGTGCCGGGTACCACTGGTTAAACAGGAAGGGAAAACGGTGGCAGCGGTCACCAGTTAGGGGTGGTCACGCACCACCCTCCCCCCCACCAGGCTCTGAATCCTGAGTCATCACAGCAGCCTGAGAATGCGTCTCAGCCCCTGCAGCCCAGCCCTGGGATGGGGAGGCGGGGGATAGGGGGCTACTATGCCCCCTGAGAATGTGCAGAAACCGAGGCTCCCAGGGGCAGCGCTGCCCGTCCCAGGCCACCTGGCCAGTGCGTGGAAGGGCCAGGGAGAGGCTGTGCATGCCCACTTTGCAGATGGCATGAGTGGCAGAGAGCCTGTGACTCCTGCCCCGTCACAGCAGGACGGCAAAGGCATAGGCCAGGCCTCACGGCCTTCTGAACCGAGGACCCCTCCCCCTGTTTGCCCAGCACCATCTGCAACACGGAGGAGCTGGATATGAGCCCCAAACCCATAGCTGGACGCCACATCCAGCCCTGTACCAAGTCCCAACACCAAGTTCGGGCCTGGCCCAGGGTGGACTCTCAGAGGCTGTTTATGAATGAGTGAATGAATGAATGAGTGAATGGCCATGTTGAGATGGCAGAGATGGCCTTCTAGGCAGAGGCGGGACGTTCGTACTTAGAATGGCTGAATCAGGACCCATGAGGAAACGGGGGCAGGTGCAAACCCGTCAGCTCTACTGGGCTTCTGACCACAGGAGACCTTGGCTATGAGGCCTGGGGCGTTCGGACGTTGTCCTGGGGAGGATTGGCCTGGCAGGAGGGAGTGACCCAAATAAAACCCCTCTAGATTCTGAGATTCCTTTCATTTCTCTGCTCCTTTCAACGGCAGCCCGTTTTGTCAGTGTCTGCCCACCTGGGACGTGCATCAGTCAATGAAAAGTCTGCACGTCAGCATCAATTTCAGTGCAGCTCATCACGCGTGGGGTTCCATGCGCTGGCAGGCTGGTCTGCTTGTGTCGGGCACCCCCAGTCCTATGGGCGTGGCTTACCAGGTCTGAAGGGCAGTGTATTTAAAATGCACTGTCCTGACTGGCTGAATCCCCAAATTCTTGACCAAAACACGAAAGGCACCACTTTAAGTGTTTCCATGGCTTGAAGGCCTTGAAAGGCCAGAATGAGTGTTCAGGCCCCAAGAATGCTGCTGGAATCTGGAGGCGTGTCACTTAATTGTGTGCTCGTCACACAGAGACCAGGGATCCGCCTGTGCCTGCGAGGGTGTGCCTGTGGTAGCGCCCTTCCCTGCCCGCTGGCCTCCCTCTGGCTGTCCTCACAAGGGCAGGAAGCCGGCGGTATTTCATTCTGCTGCTTTTTAGTCTGGCCCCAGCTTTTCCGAGATGTGTGCATCCGTGCCACATGGGCCATTTAGTGTGTACACTGTTCCCGTCCTCCTCTCAGGCCCCGAGTGCCTGCTGGGAGCAGGAGAGGGCGGTAGAATGAACCAGGTTCCCTCAGGCGCCACCGCAGCCGCTGAGCAGGGACCCCCTTCCACTCACTCGGCCCAGCGACCTGGGAGGGACAGGGTCCCTGTGACGGCTGAGCTGCCTGAGCCAGCTGGGGGTGATGGCCGCTGTTCCCATGGGGCCGCCCCTCTTCCCATTGTCCCACCATTCTTTCCCACGCCCCACCCTGCGGCAGGTCACCTTCCTGCCCCCGCAAACGGTGGGTGGGGTGGGTTTTGTGTAGCTCTTTGCTCGGTCCTCCTGGCTGGGGTCTTCGCCACTGCAGCCTGCAGGCGAAGCAAGGATGGAGAGGGAGAGCACACTGAGTGAGCACTTACTATACCAGGTCTTCTGAGCCCAGAAGCGGGCAGAGAAGGTGGGGTGTGGGGTGGGGAGACACCAGGGCAGCCTGGAGGGGACAGAGCAGGGAAGGCTGTCTCCTAGTCGTGTCCCGCATGACCTCAGTGTCCCTATTTGTAAAATGACACCAGCAGGCCCTTCCACTCTTGACAGCCTGGGGACATTCTGTGCGTTTCCCCTCCCCCAGCGCCCGTTGGGTGACATGCAGCCTGACAGCCTTGGCAGATGGAGGACGGAAAACGGCGTTGCTTAAAAGGCAGACGCCTGCACCACTGAAATTACGGCCCAGAGTTTGTCCGCCAAATTCTGCTGACGCTGCGGCATTCGATGCTCAGCTTCTGCGTTTGATACGTGTGTCCCGGCATCTGGAATGATGGGGAGATAAAGGGTGCCCCCTCCTTCCCCTGCCAACCCCCAGCCGTTCCATCCATTCATTCATTCATCTCGCTCCCGTCATTCACTCAGCAGCCATCCCTCAGCACCTTTTTGTGGCCAGGTGGGTTCAAGGATACCCGGGTCAGCACCTGCCCCTCAGCCCCTGCCCTGAATGACCTTCGCTCTGTCCTGTGTCTTCCCACCTCCACACCATCGCCCAGGCCATTCCCTCTACCTGGCCACCCTTTCCCTTTTCCCTTGGCTTGCTGGCACTTGTCTTTCAAGGTACAGCTGGGAGGTCACTTCCTATAGGAACTGCTCCCCAATTGCCCGCCTTCACGAGCTCGTTGGCATTCCCGTCTCTGCTCGCACAGATCCTTAGGTTTCCAGATGTCCTGGCTGTGTGTGCAGTTGCAGGCCACCTTTCTCCTTCCCCCGCTAGGCTGAGAGCTCCCTGGGATCAGAGGCCAATGTTCACTTGGCTCAGACTCCTCACAGCTCAGCACAGGCTGATAAATAAGTGCAGGAATGGGTGATGGAGGGGGACTACAGAGAAGAGATATAGCTGTGAATGGAGGGATGATGGATGGGTGGAGGGATGATAGATGGATAATGGATGAATGGATGGATGGATGGATTATAGATGAGTGGATGGGTGGGTAAGTTAATGAAGGATGGGTGGATGAGTGGATGGCTGAATGGATTGATGAATGGATGGATGATGAGTGGATCGATGGATAAATGGATGGATGCACTGGTGCTTGGTACGACCTCAGAAAGGAAAACAGGCACACAAACCCTCTGCTACTCTGCTTGGAACTCATGTTGGCTCCTCTATTTGAGGACAGTCTATCTCCTTTGGAATTTTCCAGTGACAGCTGAACCTGACTCTGGGTAAGATACTTCTGAGAGTATGCATCAAAAAGTCTTCACACAACACGTGGTGTGCAGGTTGCCCAGAGCAGGGGCTCCAGGAGAGAGTCCAGAACAGCTTCGATGTCCTCATCCCAGGTGCCCATCTTCCTGGAGGCTTGGACACCTGGTCCCTGCCAGGACCACAGGGCACAGCAGAGGCCTGCCAGGTCCAGTTCATCAGCATATCCCTTCCGGGAGGCTATTCGCAGCAGGCTGGTTCAGCCCTGGAAGCCACTGTGACTTCCGGGAGCTGTGCTCCCCTGGGTGGGCCCTGCTCTATCTGTAGGAGCCCATTTGGGCTGTTTGCTGATATGTAAGCTGGGGTTGGCTTGGATGCTGAGTGGGGTTCTTCCCACTTTGGCACCACCCCCAGGCTTAAATCTGAGTCCAGTCGAGTAGCCTCCAAGGCTAGTGACCACCAGCTAGCAGGTTCAGGGGGGGTCAAATGACCATGACAGAGGAGTCACCTGGGCACCTGGCCGGTTCGGTGCCCACTCACCTTTCTCCAAAATCCACTCAACAGATTTTTCGTAAGCACCTACTACCCCACGCTGCCCTGGACCTACCTCTGGCCCCCCCTACACCAGACCCCCAGGGAGCTGTCCCCAAATGCAAACCCAGCTATGTCCTGCCCTAGGTCAAGTCCATCAGGGTGGCCGTGACGCCCGGCTGGCCCTCCTGACCCGTGTCCTCTAGTCTGTTCCCAGCTACCACTCCACACTTCTTACTCTTGACCGATACTCGTCCCTTATGGGTCCCCTGAAGTGCCGAGCTGTGCCTGCACCTGGGCCTGGATAGAGCCCCGTGAAGCTGGCTTTCTTGGGGCAAAGCTAACCGTTTACTTCACAGACTAGGACCAGGGCCCAAGCACAACGGTGACAACAGGCCTGTCATTATCAGACGATGCAGACAGGGCGCGCTGCTGGGAGGCTTTGCTGGTGGGAGGTGTAGACCAGGCACACGTACCCTTGTTTGGGGACTTGTCTGGGAGCTGGCTGATCCTAAGAGCAGCGCTGCCCCTTTTCTTCTGGACCAGGTAACCTGGGCTCCCAGCTGGTGGAATATAAGGAAGAAATGTACATCACGTCAGACTGTGGGCACACCTGGCGGCAGGTAAGGTGGCAGAGAGGGGCCTGGCACCCACCCTGTGCCCATTCTGCCGAGACTGGTGGGAGACGTGTCCGATCAGTGACCCCTGCCCCTCCCAGAGCCGTCTTGAGTCACGTTTCTTCATCCTCCCAGCCTGAGTGGCTGGACTCACAGCTCCCTTTAGCAGACGTTACATCGCCGTCTGAACAGCGAGGCTGGGCTGGGCCGGCCCAATCCACTGGCCGTTCTGATGGCCGCTGCTGGGGGATTCCAGACCTCACGCACCTCCACACGGTCAGACAGGGTAGTTACCGTGAATGTGGAAGCAGAGGGCGAACACGCCAGGCACAGGGTGGAGGTGCCGCCCGTAGGAAGCACACGGGGACTCGGAATACTTCCGGAGCCCAGAGCCCAGGAGGCGGGGAGCAGAGACGACCTCGGGGTTCCTGGCAGGGGGCGCTGCTGGGCGGACGGCCGACATGGAAGAGGGAAAAGCAGGTTTTGGGGGGCCCTGGTGAGTCTGGGTTGGGCACCTGGGAGGCATCCAGGGGTGACGATCTGATGTGGCAGTCTGGCCCGAGAGAAGGAAGCAAGGAGAGGGAGAGAGAGAAGGAGACAGCGTCACGCAGCCAATGGTCCCCACCGCCGGGGTGGGGCCCTGCGAGGTCCTCTGTGCTCTGGATCGCGCCCGCCCGCGTGGAGCTCGCTACGTCTTCCCAGCGAGAAAGCCCGTCTGGTCTGCCAGCTCACGGAGTGACAATTTCCGCTGTAAACACTTAAGAATGTGCGCTAATCTTCTGTGTGCATCCCCCCTTCCCGTCAGTGTAAGAAGCTCAGGTTTTAGGCCACTGTTTTGCACACCGAGTACCAGTTACGGCCCCTCTCCTGGCAGCCCTCGGGATGGATATGTTAACCCCCAAAGTACCACGATCCCCGAAGCCTTGGTGTGGGGTCCTGACGTTATTTAATAGCATGCAAGAAACAAGGAATTTTGAAAAGGGCAAAAGAGATTTATAGTGTTATAATATTTCTATTTCACAAAACGCGTGAAGCATGCCTAAATTTCCTTAAAGGTCACACCATCTGTCCGTTTATTAAAGAAACCCCCCTTATTAGATTAAATAGTCTGAGGTCAGACAGAAGCAGTCTCTCAGTTTCACAGATACGGATGGTTAGGTATGCACAGTGGCCACTGCTGTCAGGCCACTTGCTCAGATTTCCAGCGTGGGAATGTCAGAATTAAATGGGAGAATATCTATTTAAATGCTGAGTGTGGGGCCTGGCTTTGGGGGTGCTTGCTCCCTTCCCAAATTATGGGGGGATGTGGGGTGTGGGGGAGGCTCATGTGTCTGGGAAAGGAGAGTAGGGGCACCCCTGTGTGTGCGTGTCAGGGCAGGGAGAGCTGCTAGAACTGGGGTTTGGAGTTTACGTTGGGGAGGGGGCAGCAGGGGACAGGGTGGGACAAAGGCAGGGAGACAAGATGACCCGGGGAGCTCAGGCCAGATTGTCAAGGATGTAATGAGACATGCCTGAGTGCACGCTCAAAATATGAATTACAAATGACAGCGTGTGTGCTGTCAATGGACATAGCATTTTCAAAATATGAGTTCCCTGGGGTGATCAAAGGAAAAAAAACAGCCAGAAAGCTCATTGGAGGAGCTCGAGATATGGGGAGGCAGGAAGGGGAGAGATGGGGTGGGGGACCGCCTGCCCCTGGGCCCTGCTGCCCGGGGGCTGATCAGGGCACAGACAACCACAGCCATGTAGACAGACACATTCGCTGTGACGCCTCTTACACAGCATGGCAGGACCAAGCATGGTTTCCGCCACCCGCCTGGCAAGGGGGCCCAGTCTCTCCTTGAATACTCCCCAAGACGGGGAGCTCACACCTTCCTAGAGGAGAAGCCCAGCTGCTTCGGAACTCAGTCCCCCTGGCACCCAAGGAGCCTTCTAAAAGGGAAACTGGTTCACATCACTCCCTGATTAAACTTGGGGTGTCTCGCCATCAGCTGACACTCCTGCCCGTGCCGCCCCGCCCGTCTCCTGGGGCCCCCTCCATCTGCCCCCGCAGCCCCAGCTCCAGCAAGCATTTCTTGCCCCTGGACACACTGCTCTCTTTAACCTCTAGGCCTCTGCACACACTGTTCCCCCCACCCTGGCCTCTCCTACGATGAACCCAAATGCTTCTGGCATTGTGACCCCCTCCCTGGGGTGCCCAGTGACTCAGGTCTAGAGTTTAACTGGAATTTGGCATCATTCATCCCAAAAACACTGGCTCGGACTCCCGGCTGTGCCAGAACCTGGACTGAGCAGGCAGAGAGGACAGAGTCCACGGGACCCCTCATTTCTAGTGTCCGAGTGGGCGAGTCACTGTGTAGAGGTAGTCTGCCTCTCTGGGGGTGTCTCTCCAGGCTGTGAATCCTGGGGGCCAGACTTTCCTCTCTCCCTCTAGAACACTGGATCTATTGGATTGGTAGAAGGAGGGGGAGGAGAATTGTAAAAATGTCTTCTTGGTGGTACCCTGAAAATTGCAGGCCATCACCTCCCTCATCCAGGAATCTCTGTCTCTATTAATGCAGCCGCAGGCAGCACGCTTATCCCTAGCACCTTCCTGAGCTAACGGTTAGGACAGAGAACACCAGGCACACCGCCGCCTCTGGTCCCCTGCTGCTGTGGCAGTGGCTGCAGCAGGAGTAAGCATCATGGGTGTACCTGGGGAGAACTCCAGTAGGTGCTCTGGCACCAGGGAGGGCTTCCTGGAAGAGGCAGCACTTGAGCTGAGTCTTAACATCAAATAGGTGTTCGCTTTTACTGATGATGTGCCTCCTAACTGCTTTTCTAAATTCCATTCCCTCTGTCTCGTATTCATGTTCTTGGCCTCTTTGGTTCACAAGTAGAGAGGACCACCTGCAGTGTTTATCTGTAATTTCTCTTCTCACGTCCCTGGTCTAGACCGTTCGTCATCTGTCCATCCCACATGTGCTAAGTCTGGGGTGTGCGGCACGGGGATGGCTCGGGGACACAGGGAGCCCTCCAACCAGCCCTGGCTCAGGGAGCTGGCCTCTGCTGACGCCCCCAGCAAGCGACCCCCAACCCTGAACAACCCAGGACCCTTCTCAGGGTGCCGCCCACTTTTCTGCAGGTCTTCGAGGAGGAGCACCACATCCTCTACCTGGACCACGGTGGTGTGATCGTGGCCATCAAGGACACCTCCATCCCCTTGAAGATCCTCAAGTAACGATGACGGGGCCCAGCGGGGGGTGTGGGGCAGGCAGGGCTCTTTCACTCTACCTGGGGGCCACTCAGAACGGTCCCCAGAAGGGTCTCCCTGCAGGGCCCCAGGACAATGGCTCTGAACCCTAGCAGCTGGGGTGGTGGCAAGCTCGGCACACCCTCCCCAGCAGTTCTCTAGGCCGGGCACAGGGGGACAGGGAAACAGGAAAGGACAATGGAGCATGGCCGGGTGAGCCAGAGGGAGGCCTGCGGCCCAGAGGAGGCCTCCAGCCCAGGTTGAGGGAACAAGGAGGGCTTCCCAGAGGAGGTGACTTTTAAGCATCAACGAGAATTAGTTAAGTGGAGGAGGTGGGACCAGACAAGGAGCCCAGCTTGTGCCCAGGGGACAGTGGCTTTGGCATCAGCTTCAGACATCTGAAGGGCCACAGTGGGGAAGGTGCGACCTCTGGATCCAGAAGGCAGAGTGTGGGGGAGGGGAGAGCTGCAGGAAGCTTGTATCACTTTACTCTGGAAAAGCTTTCTGCACCGTGAGCTGGCAGCCCTGTGACACACAGGCGTCACTGGCCTGTCAGGCCCTAGGCCGGGCTCAGGCTTTGGGTGGGGCTGAGCCGGACCTTTCCAAGACCCAGGTAACTCTGCAAGCCGGGGGTACCCAGACAACATACCCAGGACTCCTTGGCTGCAGTGTCGTTAAGCAGATATGGACGCCGTTTGGTGCTGGCAGGTGGCCGCCGTGGGCCCCCAGGAGAGAGTGAAGTCGGGGGTCTGGTTGGGGCCCGGATGCTGGGCTGGCCCTGGGAACAGCCACTGCTCCCTCGCCTATTCTCCCAGCTGCCTCAGCTGGATGGCGCTGGTCCCTGGGCACAGGCAGGGCAGCAGTCCTGGACACGGGGACTGCTCCCACCTGCCCTGCATGGGTGACACCCCTTCTCTTGGCAGGTTCAGCGTGGATGAGGGTCTTACCTGGAACACACACAACTTCACCAGCACCTCCGTGTTTGTGGACGGGCTGCTGAGCGAGCCGGGGGAGGAGACGCTGGTCATGACGTGAGTGCCGCAGAAGGGGGGCAGGTGGGTCGGCGCTGACCCCCCCACGGGCCATGGTGGAGGGCTGTCCGGGGCCCTTGCTGCTCTGGGCCGGTTCACACTGACCTCCAGCCTCACCCCTCATTCTCACCCTCACCTCATCTTCACACCTGCCTCCTCATCTCTCTGTCCGCTGTTTCCGCTCACGCCCAGCCCCTGGGAAGTCCACGTTCAAGGACATCCATTACCTGCCCACAGCCACTGGCTGTTGAGGGCGGGACCAGGGGTCGGGGGCTGGCTCGGAGCCACTGCTCCATCCCGCCCTCGGAGCTGATTATTATTATTGGCTATCGGTACCTGTAAAGGACTTGTAAGCACGTTGTGCAGTGAGGACCTGAGACGCAGGCGGACCAGTGCAGGGCAGAGGCAGGCTGTCCGCCCGGCTCTGGAGGCCCCTCCCGGCCACCCTGGCCCCGGGCAGCCTCGGGTCTGAGGCCGTATGTAGCAAATGGCAGTTTAGTCCCAGGGCGGCCCCACCGGGGCAGGAGCAGTATCGCTGGGCCACTGCGCAGGCGGGAACTGAGGCCTGTGGGGAAGCGGTTTGCACAGTGGGGACCTGGGGACGGGGCCCCAATAAGGCAGCCTCCCTCCCTTCGTATCGCCTCCCCAGCATCTTCGGCCACATCAGCTTCCGCTCCGACTGGGAGCTGGTCAAGGTGGACTTCCGGCCGTCGTTCACCAGGCCGTGCAGCGAGCAGGACTACAGCTCCTGGGACCTCACCAACCTGCAGGTGGGCCACGGGGCGGGCCGGGCGGGCGCTCGTCCCCCAGGCGGTGCAGCCAGAGCGCCGGCCGTCTTTAGACAGCGGGACCTGCTGGAGATTTTCTGGGCCCTTCGTGGCGCCTGGGCTGCTCTGAACTCAGTCACACCCAGCGGGCAGGGGTTCTGTGGAGTCAGGTGTGCTTGGGGTCCAGGATTGTTCAGCTCGTAGGGAGGTAACACGGCACGTGCATCACATGTGACCTAGCACCCCAGTGGGTCTAGGGCAGCCCCCACCCCCTAATCCCAACACAGAGATGTTTCTACAGCAAAATGTATATTCCCACCAAGGGGCATAAATAAGGACCAGAGGCGGCCTCCCACTGCAGTTCAGCTCAGGCCGTGCTCCCAGAGGTGTGATGGGGGAGGTCAGCACTGCAGGATGGGGGGCTCTGGCGTTGCCGTGGGACCCCGTTTCAGGGAGCAAGGATGGGGTTAGTTCCGATCACTGGCTGAGGACCTACTGTGCGTCCACATGCGCCGTGGCTCTTCCCAGCTCCTACACGGGGGCCTGAGGCATTCAAGGGGGCCCATTTGCAGCAGTCCTGTGACCCCCCCCCAGGCCGACGGAGCTTGTCCACCGAGGTGCTCGGGGCGCTTGCAGGCGGGGGTGGGAGGGACGCTGCCCCCGCTCGGCCTCAGACGCCCCCCCCCACGGCCTCGGGGTCCCCTTCTGCGAAAGGGCACCAACCCCTCCGCCCCGCGCAGGGCGAGCGCTGCCTCCTGGGCCAGCAGAGGAGCTTCCGGAGGCGCAAGGCCGCGTCCTCGTGCGTCAAGGGGCGGAGCTTCACGTCGGCGCTCGCGGCCCGCGTGTGCGAGTGCCGCCACGCCGACTTTCTCTGGTGAGGCGCTCGCGGCCCCGCGGCGTGGGGGCCCCGCGACCCGGCGGCCGTGCAGGGGGCGGGCGGAGGTCGGTCGCCCCGCGTGGGTTCCGCCTTAGTCTGCGCGGTAGAACCGGGTCGCCCCGGCCTGTCCCCGAGCGGGAGGGGACACTGGGGCCAGCCGAGGGCGTCGCCAGGCGAGCTGCGCCCAGGGACTCGCCCGCGGCGCCCGGGGCCCACGGGAGGACGGCTGAGGCCCTGGCCCGCCGGCCCCCTCGCCGGTCCCCCCTCGCTCCTGCCCCTCCCCCTGCATCTCCGCACCGGCGTTGAAAAGGCGGGTCCCCTGGCAGCGCCCCGTCCCTCGCTTCGCCCGGCTGTCCCCTGCTCTCCCGTTGAGACTTAGCTCGGCACCCCTTCTCACCCGGAACATAGTGAGGCTTGCGGGCCTGTCGCCCCCGGGACAGAGTCGGGTGGCTTTGCCTCTGTGCCCCCACACACGGTGGCCCGCGCCCCAGGCCGGCTCCCGTCCCGCCCGCGCCCGCCTCCTCACCCCCTGTCTTTCCTCCTCCAGTGACTACGGGTTTGAACGGTCCTCCTCCTCCTCTGACGCCGACAAGTGTTTTGCCAACTTCTGGTTTAACCCGCAGTCTCCCCCCGACGACTGTGTCCTGGGCCAGACGTACACCAGCAGCCTCGGGTGAGCGCACAGGCCCCGCGTCTAGCTGCAGGGACGAGCCGGCAGGACCCGCAGCTGCCGTCCCGCGTGGGGTCAGGGCTGAGCACACTCTGTTTGTGGGACTGCCGAGCGTCACCCTGGGCCCTGACCCTGCAGGGTGCTCTGACCTGAGCTCACGTGGGCCAGCGTCAGGGACAAACATACCTTGAGCTGGCTCTGCACAAACAACAATCGACAGAGAAGGTCCGAGGTGCCTCGTAGCTCACTCCGCTGCAAAGGCTGAGCCCACTCAGGCAGTTAACACCCCTCCCCTGGTCCTTGGGCGTCCCTGCTGTGCCAGGACCCTTCCCCATTCACCAGCGCCGAGCGAGGCAGCCCCGAGCTGGGCCGGAGGGGCTCGCACGCCCTTTGGGTCTCAGCTTGAGCGGCACTTCCTCCAGGAAGCCTTCCCTGACCACCCGCCCTGGGCCCTGAGCTTCCCTCTGTCATAGCGCACGGCTGGCTGTTGTCATCACTCACCCAGCTGTCCTCGTGCTGAACTGCAAGCCCCATGACGCACAGTAGGTTCGCCTTCGGTGTGTGTGAGGGTGAGGTACTCGGCAGGTGTGAGCAATTACGGCGCTTTTCCTCCCCGGAGGCTGCTCTGTGTTTATAAAGGATTAACGTCGTATAAAGATGTTAGGTGAGAGAAGCTGTGAACCTGCCGTGTCAGGACGCCCCAAACGTGCTCCACCTAGAAGTCCCTGCTTCCCTTTGAAGGAGTCTCGAGAGGGAGAAAAAGGCCTATGGGCTTTTCAGAAACTCCCCATCACTGCCGCTGGGGAAGGGGCGGGCCAGAGCCTGAGGAAGCCAGAAGCAGGACCCAACTTTGCAGACTTGGCCCTCGGCAGCATAACGCCCATCATCCATCTGCCCATTTGTTCCTCCATCCACCGACCCACCCACCTATCCGTCATCCGTTCGTCATCCATCCACCCACCAATCCGTCATTCATTGATCCATCCATTCTTCTGTCTTTACATCTATCATCTATGCATCCATCCATTCTTTCATCCCTTCATCCATCCAATCATCCATGTATTCATTTATTCCTCCACTCATCCCTCATTCATTCATTCATCCATCCTTCCATCCCTCCAGCCTTCCCTCCCTCCCTCGCTCCTTCAGGCAGCCACAGCACCCACTCCGGTGTACCCACCAGGGCTTGGCAAGCAGGGACCCAAAGGGCACAGGGTTTCGTCCATACCATCTACACATTCTGGGCACCGAGGTGCTGCAGGCAGGAGGCTCTTAGTGTGTTTATTCCCGAGTCATCGACGTGTCTTTGCCTGGAAACCTGAGTGTGCATCCAGTGGCTAAATCGGGCAGGCAGGAATGGGCACCAGGCTCAGAGGCGACCAGGCCCGGGCCCTTCGGCCATAACACTAGTTTTCCAGACACACAATCCCAGTTTAGCCTCAGGGGCTTCTCACGTGGCCAGTCAGGTGCCACCCGCGCAGTAGTTTCCCCGTGGTCTCCCGAAAGGCTTCCTGGGCCCATCGGGCTCTGCCCGCCAGCCCCTCGCCTGCTCACCCCCCTCCGCTCTCACTGCCCGGGGTGCTCCTTCCTGCCCTGATCTCTCCTGAAACCCCCTCTCAGGGGCCAGACGCCTGGCACCGCCCCCTCCCAGCGCTTGTCACAGTCATGATTTTACGTTGATGTGGGGAAGGTCGGTGAGGCCTGCGTCCCCTGCTAGACAGTCTGCTCTGCAAGGGCAGGGGCTGTGTGTGGTCACCCGTCCCCCGCACCCGGCACGTACTGCCTGCTCAGTCCATAGGTGTGACATGAGTGAGTCGATGAACCAGGTACCGTCGAGTCCAACTGTCTCAAGGTCACAGGGAAGCAGAGCCCTCGGGGGACGGCAGCCCCTCTCGGGCACTCTGTCCTCCCGGGAACACAGCTCTCAGCAAGGCCACGAAATTCAGACTGGTCCCTTCAGCCATCCCCTCAGCAACAATAACAATGGCTGCTATTATCATTATCATTATTATTATTAATTATTACTATTATTAAAGTAACATAATCAGACCCAGGAGACATTTGTCGGGTGACAGAAACAGCTCCTGCCATGTCTGGTCATTCGTCCCCTCCCCTGAGCCTCAGTGTCCTCATCTCTAAAATGGGGAGGAAACTGCCGTCGGGTTGAGGTGGGAGGCAGATGGGAGTTGGTGAATGAGGCCTTAAGCCACAAGCCACCCCTGGGACAAGCGTCCCTTCCTGGGCTGCGGGGCCCACCCCCGCCCCGCCCGTCTGTGCAGACCCTGACCCGCCCTCTGACCACAGGTACCGGAAGGTGGTGTCCAACGTGTGCAAGGGCGGCGTGGACCTGCGGCAGAGCCCGGCACAGCTGCAGTGCCCCCTGACACCGCCCCGGGGCCTGCAGGTCAGCATCCTGGGCGAGGCGGTGGCCGTGCGGCCCGGTGAGGACGTCCTGTTCGTGGTGCGACAGGAGCAGGTGAGCGGGCCGTCTGCAGGTGGGTCAGAGCAGTGTCCATGCTGCGGGAGGTGACAGCGGGCCAGACCCCTTCTTGGGTCCAGACCAGCACAGACAAAATGACACAGGAAAACACAGAGGAGCGAAGAGTAGAACGTGAGGGAGACCGTGAGGGTGCAGCCAGCGTGAGCGAAGGGAACGGCAGCACCCAGCGTGGGTGTGAAGGGGTGTGAGGGGCTGGGTGGATGAGCCATGCGGGGCTGTGTGTGGCCGTGGGCTTTTTCTAAACCTCCAAGGATATTGATTTAGTTCATTTGGAATCTTAAGCAAAGCAGAAAGTTAAAAAAAGAACTGTGACTTATAATCCCACAATCAAAAATAAATCCTGTAGGTAGGACGGTAGGTAGGTAGACAGACAGATATATACAGAGGGTGCCAAAAAAAGGTATTCACATTTTAATTTTTTTTTAAAGATTTTTATTGGGGAATTGGGGGGATGGGAACAGACAAGTTGCTGGCGTTTTGTTCTTCAGTCTAATTGTGGAGAACGTTGCTTCACTGGCCCAAGTTGGCACCATCATTGCGCTCTTCCCTGGTAAGGCAGATCAGTCACCGGCTTCTGGATGGCCGCTCACTGCGGCTGCTGGCCGCTCACGCTGGCTGCTGGCTACACACGGTAGCCCATGGCAACCCACTGCCACAGGGACTGCAGCCTACGCAGTCGCTGGCGACTCACGGCAGCCCAGCTCCAGGTTGAGCTGTTGTTCAGCATCTTAGCTGTAGAGGGCAGTGTCACTGGCCCTCATATGTGGGATCCGAACCAGGGCCTGCTGCTCAGAGCTGGCATCCCAAGCCAGTTCTTAACCATCGCACCACTCGGCCGGCCCAAGGTATACACATTTTAAGAAAAGAAAAAAACTGTATTAAAATTGTAATGCTCAATATATACCGATAACAAAAGATGAATACAAGTCACGTATACACATTTTTTTGGCATCCCCGCTATATATAAATTTCTTCCCAGTCTCCTGACCTTCCTTTTTTTAGTACAGTGCTGTGTTTTCTTCTGCTTTTAAAAACAATATATATTCATTATAGAACATTTGAAAAACACAAAAAATATCAAGAATATAAATATCACCAAAACTCCTGTTCCCCCAGGATAACTGGTTAATTTTTGTATTTCCTTCTCATCTTTTTAAATTAATAGGTAGCATGCTTATTTTTCTGATTATAGAAGTTACAAGTGCTCGTTGTAGAACATTGAAAACCAGAAACATGCAGGAAATTCAAATTTACAGAACCACACAAAGAGGTCAGAGCCACCTGTTCCCACCTGGGGAGAGACCCCGGGTTCCGGGCTCCCCTGGATTTATGGGGCGCTGCTGGGCATTCGTAGCTGTCCTTTAAAATACCAAAGGGTTCCAAAGGGGCGGCCAGGTGAGGATGACAAAGGCCTTTGGTGTCAAAAAGCAGGGACTCTGGTCTAGTCCAAACAGGGAAACTGAGGCCAAAAGGACGCAGAGCTGCACGTGAGCACTGCTGTGTGGGGCACTTTATACACCCTGCCTCCTTCAGTTCCCTCCTTCCCCAGGGCTCCTGTCAGCCTGCTTGGCAGCTGGGAAACCGAGGCTCTGTCCGTCCGACAAGGGCAGTCACTCGCCTGAGACCACACAGTGACAAGTGACAAATAATTGCACTGGGTCCCAGTCTGGGGATTCGGGGCGGACAGCGCCTGGTCACAGCCCCCAGACCTGAGCCAGTCCTGGGGCAGGCTCTGCGCCCACCTGCCCCTGGTCCCGGTGCTGATGAACTTGGCCCTGAGAGTCCTGCTCTGAGCTTTGGGTGGCCCTGGGGTCGGGGTGTGGCCCCTCTGCTCACAGCAGCGTCCTGGAGTGGCAGGAAGATGAAGCCCTCTACCCTGCCTGGGGTCCCCTAGGCCCTCTGAGGGGACCCAGCTGCTGCCCCTGAGTTCCTGGTCAGACTTCTAGGACAAGATGGTCGTATGCTGCCCCCTAGAGCCTGGAATCTTGGCCACTCAGTTGCATCTGGATTCTCTGAATTGGAGCCAAGAAAGGACAAGCCTGTCAGCCCCACTGCCCCTGAGGACACTGGCGTGCAGCAGCATGGGGCTGAGGTCGGCCAGGGTGAGGGGAGCGACCCAAAGATGCTCTTAGAAGAGAGCCGTCGCCCAGTGCACACTGCAGTCCAGAGGGCCCGGGTTCCCTCACTGAAGCCAGGAGCGCGGGGCCGGGGCGTGTGCATACGCAGGTCCACTCACACACACACACTGACTCACACATGTTCACACACCCATAAACACTCACACGTGCTCACAGCACACCTGTACACTGACACACAGTCACACATACACACCCTCACACAGGCCAAGCCCGGCGTGGAAACAGCCCTGGATTTACAGGGCCCAAGTTCTGTAAATATCTAAGAACTAAAAATCAGACCTGATAGAAAACCCAGAATTGACCCACACACGTAACGCCCAGCCGGCTTTGCCCTGGGAGCCAAAGCGTCTCAGTGGAGGGAGGCTGGTCTTCAGCAAACAAACATCCAATAAAAATGAACTTTGAGGGCCGGCCGAGTGACGCGTTGGTTAAGAGTTGGCTTGGGACGCCAGCTCTGAGCAGCAGGGCCCCGGTTCAGATCCCACATGAGGGCCAGTGACGCTGCACCCTCTACAGCTAAGATGGTGAACAACAGCTCAACCTGGAGCTGGGCTGTTGTGAGTCGCCAGCGACGGCGTAGGCTGCGGTGGGGCTGCCGTGAGCTACCGTGAGTGGCCAGCAGCCGGCGTGAACTGCCGTCCAAAGGCCGGCGAGTGATCTGCCTCACCCAGGAAGAGCGCAACTTGGGCCAGTGAAGCGACGTCCTCCACAACTAGACTGAAGAACAAAAGGACAGCAACTTGTCTGTTCCCCTTCCCAGATTCCCCAATGCTGTTTCCTCCCCCAATTTTCCCAATAACATCTTTAAAAAAAAAAAATGAACCTCGACCAGAGCCTCCAGCCTGATACTAAGTCAATTCAAAATGGATCACAGATTTAAATGCAGAATGGAAAACTAGAAACCCTTTAGAAAAGAGGAGAAACTATTTGGGATCTAGGGCTAGGCCAAGGGTTCTTCGAGTTGGCGCCAAAAGCACCCTCCAAAAAGGCACTCTGATAAATTGTTCTTGTCAACATGAGATGCTTTTGCTCTGGGGGAGACCCTGTTAGGAAGATGAAAAGGCGAGCCAGAAGAGAAAATGTGTACCAGCCACATGCCCACCTGGAGTGGTACCCAGAGCGTAAGGAACTCGGAGAACTTGATAGTAAGAAAACAAACAACCCAGTTAGAAAATGGGCAAAAGACATGAAGGGACATTTCATTGAAGAGAAGATACAGATGAGGAGTCAGCACATGAAACTCTGTTCAACATCATCAGCCATTGGGGAAATGCAAATTCAACTGCACAGCTACCAGAATGGCTAAAACAAAAAAACAGTGACAGCACCGAATGCTGGTGAGGATGTGGAGAAACCGACCCCTCCTGTACGGCTGGAGGGAACATAAAATGGAACAGCCCCTCTGGAGGGCAGTGACCACAAAACGGGGCTCAGCAGTGGCCCTCCCGGGCATCTGTGCAGAGAGAGGAAGCCTTCTGTTCACACAGTCACCTGGGCACCATGTTCACAGCAGCTTTATTCCTAACAGCCAGGGAGTGGCAACAACCCAGGTGTCCTTGAGGGCTGAGTGGATAAGCATTGGTCCCTCTGTACCGTGGAACACCACTCTGCAAAGAAAAGGAACGGGTTACGGGAACACACCACAACCTGGGTGAATGGCCAGAGAATGGACACTCACGGGAAAAACGCCAGTTCCCGAAGTTCACACGGTGTATGATTCCATGTACTGGACATTCTCGAGACAACAGGATTATAGAAATGGAGAACAGCGTTGTGGTTGCAGGGCGTCAGCGATGTGCTGGGGGAGGGTGGCTGTAAAGGGCAGCGGCGGGGGGCCCAGTGGGGACCCCACTGCACTGTGACTGCATCAGCGTCCACTGCCTCACTGTGGCATCTCCGTTTTGTGAGCTGTTAGTTCTGGGGGATGCTGGGTACAGGGCGCACGAGGCCTCTGAATTAGTCCTTATGCTTACATGTGAACTGACAATAGTCTCAGAGTAAAACTTCTCCATTTGTGTGAAGTGCTCAGTAAGAAGCAAACACACCCAAACCGATCGCATGAAATGCACCAAGGTGTTCCTGGTGGGTGTTCCGGTGAGATTACGGTTTCTCCTTTTGTCTCCTCTTTCCTGCTTGTAGTTTCTATTTTTTCTACATTGAGACTATACTACTTTCCTGGTTAGGAAAAAATGACAAGTTACTTGACAGGTGTACAACACGAGGGTTGCTAACTGTTAATAATAACCCTGTTTTGTCCTCGTCACTAGGAAGACACCATCCTGGGTGTCCTTTGGAGTGGGGTGGCCAGAAGGGAGGACACGAGGCAGGGACAGGGAGAGGGAGGGAGAAAACGAGGCTGAAGACGAGAACTTCTCCGCGCTCTGAAGTTGAAAAAGTTATTGTTTGCTTCACTCAGTTTCCCACGACTCTGAGGAAACTGGTTATTTGACAGATAATGTTTGTGGCAGTAAAACAGCTTGTGTGGGTGGCTAAGAGCTGGGACGGGCCAGCAGTTGGTGGGAGCGCCTCTCTGCACAGACCCCGAGCGTCGAGGTCATTCCTGGCACCGCATAGAGCGAGATAAAAGAAAAACTCAGGAACCCAGGGTCACACCGGGAGTAACGCTTTGTTTCCTAGGAGACTTTTCAGAGTCGTCATGAGTGTGCATGTTCCTGGTGCTGTTACCGAAGCCCCCCCTCCATGTGCCAGGCCCCTTGTCACCCTCCCTGTGCTGGCCCTGCCCCCACCCCACCTCCCTGAACTCCCCCTTGGGCCCCTCAGGGTTCTCCCTCTCTGCAGCCGGGGGATGGCTCTAAGCCTGGCCCCTGCTTCGACCCTCCTGGGTCTCTCTCTGCATCTCTGGGCCGCGTCTGCCTTCCTCCGCGCGGCGCCTCAGGCTGGACCCCAAGGGCAGAGCCAGCTCTGGTTCCCTGGGCTGCCCAGGCCCACTCGCTTCAGGAAAGGAGTGAGGGAATGAGTGAGTGAGTGAGTGAGTGAGCGTTGAGGTCCAACCCTAAGTGCCCTTATGGTGTCTCCTGCAGGGCGATGTCCTGACCACCAAGTACCAGGTGGACCTCGGGGACGGCTTCAAGGCCATGTACATGAACCTCACGTTGACCGGCGCGCCCATACGGCACCGCTATGAGAACCCTGGCGTCTACCGTGTGTCTGTCCAGGCGGAGAACATGGCAGGCCATGACGAGGCGGTGCTCTTTGTCCAGGTCAACTGTAAGTCCGTTGCCCCTTGGAGGCCAAGCGTCACTTCCTGTGACATAGAAAACCTGGTCCTGGGGAAGCACAGGGACCCCCTCAGGGCTGTGGCAGGTCCCCAGCGCTCGAGAGAGGGCCCAGGGGCAGGGAGGCAGGCAGGCTGGGCTAAGTCCACACCCTTGGTGGTCTGCACAGTAGTGGGGCTCGTGGTGGTGACGGTGGTGGGTGATGGGGGCAGTGATGGTGATAGTGATGGTGTTGGTGATGGTGGTGACGTCGGTGGTGTCAGTGGTAACGAAGTTGATAACAGTGTCCAACAAGCAGCCTCTGAAAAGCCCAGCGCCCTAATGCCCTCTGACCTTTCTCCGGACCCTGCAGCCCCCCTGCAGGCCCTGTACCTTGAAGTGGCCCCTGTCATTGGCATCGACCAGGAGGCGAACCTCACAGCTGTGCTGCTGCCCTTGAACCCCAACCTCACTGTCTTCTATTGGTGGATTGGCCACAGCCTGCAGGTACGCGGCCCTGGACCCCTGGGGCCCCTCCCTCTGGCAGCTCCCACCTGCGGTGGAGAGTGAGGGCAGGACACTGCCCTGGGTGTTGGCAGGACACAGGGCTGGCGCTGTGGAGAGGAGGCAGGCGCACACCACCCTCGCCTCCCACCCCGAGCGTCTGCTCAGGGTCCAGCTGTGCGCAAGTATGGTGGACATGGGATGAGCCAGACCCGACCCTGCCTATGCCCCGGGAAAGAGATGTGAGCAGGGTAGGAGACTCGAGTTAGGGTGTGACAAGTGTCACAGGAAGGGGGCAGGTGTCTGAGCTCCAGGGGAGACAGGCCATTTCGGGTTTGGGGTACGAGTGGTCAGGGAAGGCTGCATGGAGGAGGGGTCACTGGGTCTGATCTCAGAGCCACAGACAATGCCTGGGGGAGGTCCTGAGGCCTTTGAGGAGCCAGGCTGCCCATCCTTAAACTGGGGGGCCTTGAGACCCAAGGAGGGGCATCCTTCATTCAGCAAACTGCAGCCCTGTACCCCTGAGCAGAAAGCTCTCCACACACAGTGGCTGAGGGCCTGACACAGGGCAGGGAGGGGCTGTAGGCTCCCAGTGCGTTTCCCTGGAGTGGGGAGCGTCTAGCAAGGGCTTGGGCTGTGGGTTCGAATCCCAGCTCCGCCTCTTTCAGCCGAGCTCTTCAGGCAAGCCACTGAACCCCCCAGAGCCTCTGTGTCCCCCTCTGCCAGGTCCGAGGTCACACGGCCACCAGTCCTGATGAGAGCGCCCCAGCCCTCAGGCTGGTGCTGAGCCGGGCACGGGGCCGCAGCTGAGTGGGGCTGGGAGATGGACTGGGGTGGGCGGAGGCCCAGCGTGAGGCCACGTTCGGGGGGCTCCCGGACAGCCTCTGGGAGGGGTTGTGTCCACGCCGTTAGGTTAGAACCGGGTTCTCTGGGGGCCTCCCCATGCCCCCGGCGCTGCCCCCTGCCCTCCTGAGAGCAGAGGAGAGCGTTCTCACTGCAGCCCTGGCAGCTGACCGGCCGCAGGGCCGGCTGCCCCGTCGCCGCCACCACAGGTCCGGCCCTGACTCTGCCTACGCCCCGCAGCCTTTGCTGTCCCTGGATAACTCTGTGACAACGCGGTTTGTGGACACGGGGGACGTGCGTGTGACAGTGCAGGCCGCCTGCGGGAACTCAGTGCTGCAGGACTCCAAGGTCATCCGCGTGCTGGGTGAGTCCCTCCTGGGACGGGGACAGGGGACAGGGGACAGGGACCCGCAGCACGCCGTCTCCTCTCGTACCGCCTCGGCCCGGGCGGTCAGCGGCCTCATGTGGAGACTCAGAGTCCCGTCCGCTTCGGTGTCCCATTTACCTGTGCTCCCTGGGGGCCCTGAACCCCTCATGGGAGACGTTGACAATGAAAAAACTCCTGAGAGTGAGAGACACACACCCCGGCCAGCGTGCTGCTGCCTTCATTGTCACAGCGATAAAAACTCATTCCGCTCTCACACAGCCTGTCCCGTGGACAAAAGCCAGCAGTGAGATGTTCAGCGGGTCGCCCTCAGCCATTCCTTCATTCACAAACGAGCTTGAAAATAGTCCTCCCCACGCCCCTTGTAAGATGGTTTGTGTTGTTTAATTGACATGTAATCAACATACAGCATTGTATTATTTCCGACGTACTACAGGAATGCTTTGATACTTGTATATGCTGTGACATGGCCACCACAGTAAGTCTAATTAATGTCCGTCTCCACATAGTTACCGAGTTGTTGTTTTTTTCTTGCGGTGAGCACTTTTAAGCTCTACTGTCTTAGCAACTTTCAGATACACAGCACAGGATTGACTGGTCACCGTGCTGTACACACAACTCCAGGACTTGCTCATCTTATAAGTGGACGTTGGCGCCTTTGAGCCCCGTCACCCATCCCCCACCCACCGCCCCACCCCCACCAGTCTGTTCTCTGTTCCTATGAGCGCAGTTTTTGTTTTGGCCTCCAGATCCCACGTATAACTGAGATCATACGGTATTTGCCTTTGTCTGACTTACTTCACTCAGCACAATGCCCGCTAGGTCCATCCATGTTGTCGCAAATGGCAGGGTTTCCTTCTTTCTATGGCTGAGTCATCTTCCATTGTGTAAATGAACCACCTCTTCCTTATCCACTCGTCTATCGATGGCCACCTGGGTTGCTTCCATGTCTTGGCTGTTGTAAACAGCACTGCGGTGAATATAAGGGTGCTGATATCTTTTCAAATTAGTGTTTTTTATTTCTTTGGATAAATACCCAGAAGTGGAATTGCTGGGTCATGAGGTAGTTCTATCTTTACTGTTTTGAGGAACCTCCACACTGTTTTCCATGGTGGCTGCACCATTTTACATCCCCACCAACAGTGCACGAGGGTCCCCTTGCCTCCACAGCCTCGCTGACACTTGTGTCTTGTCTTTTTGATGAGAGATATTCTGACAGGTGAGGTGGTTTCCCACTGCCGTTTTGATCGCATTTCCCTGATGATTAATGATGCTGAGCACCTTCCCATGGGCCTGTTGGCCTTCGGGGTGTCTTTTTTGGGGAAATGCCTATTAAGGTGCTCTGCCCTGTTTTAAATCAGACTGTGTGTTTGTTTGCTATGAATTGTATTTTTTATATATTTAGATATTATATGTATTTATATATTTGGATATTAACCCTTTAGCAGGTATAGGATTTGCAAATATTTTCTCCCGTTCCATAGGGCATCCTTCTCTCTGTTGCTGGTTTCCTCCGCTGTGCACGAGCTTTCAGTTCGGTGCACTCTTCACTTTTCTTGCCTTTGCTTTTGGTGTCAAATTCAAAAAATTTTTGCCCAGATTGATGTCTAGGAACTTACTGCCTGTGTTCTTTTCTATTGGGTTGTTGGAAAAGTCATGACGTATTTTGTCTGCTTTTCAAAGGTCATTTATTTATATAAAGAACAAAGATCAGTCAATGATATATTGCCCGTTTTGTTCGATAACCTTTTGCCATCTTTCAGTGAGCTTCGTAATTCCTTGTTCATAGAAGGACCTGTCTTTATTTGGCAAAAACTGAACAAGGTGCTGATTCACAGCCTCATCTGAATTGAACGTTATACCAAACAAGGATTTTTGAAGAAAGCGAAACAAGTGGAAGTCTGACGGCACAAGGTCAGGCGAATATGGTGGGTGTGGCAACACATCCCATCCAAGCTCCAATCATTTTTGACAGGTGATCAAACTTGTGTGTGGTCTCGCGTTGTCACGATGGAACACACTCCTTTACAATTAACAAGCTCTGGACGTTTCTGGATGATGGATTCATTCAAACTGTCCAACTGCCGACAGTACACATTCGAATTGATTGTTTGGTTCCTTGGTAGGAGCTCGAAAAACACGACACCTTTAGAATCCCACTACACTGAGAGCATAACCTTCCTCTGATGAATGTCTGCTTTCGATGTAATTCGAGGCGAATCATCACGTCAGGACCAAGACCGTTTGCACACCACATTGTTGTAAACAATCCACTTCTCATCACCAGTTATATAAGTCGCTTCAAAAACGGATCATTTTCCTCACGTTTAATGAGCATATTGCAGATGTTTATACGTGTTGTCAAATGAACTTCTTTGAGTTCATGCAGAACCCAAATATCCAGCTTGCTTACGTATCCCAGCTTCTTCAGGTGGTCGTGAGCACTTTAATGATGGATGTTCAATGTTTCTGCAATCTCTCATGTTGTGTAACGTGGGTTTGACTCGATCAACGCCTTTATTTTGTCGTCATCAACCTTGGTGGGCCTCCCTGACCGAGGAGCGTCGTTGAGATCAAAATCACCAACACGGAATTTCGTGAACCATCGTTGGCACTAACATTCTTGTAGAGCATTGTCACCATAAACTTTATGCAACTTTTCACAAGCTTGACATGCGTTCTTCCATTTATGGAAGTAAAACAGTAAAATATGGCAAAAATGCACAGTTTGGTCTTCCATCTTCAACTTGTTGTAAAACCTCCAAAACTCAACCAAATCACTCAATTTTCTTTTAGAATGAAGCTAGAACTATCAGCTGTCAAATGACATAGCAATAACATAGATGCGAATGACTCTAGTACTTCCAAAAATGAACTAGTGCCATCTGTCGCAAACATGCGTCATGACTTTTCCAACAACCCAGTATTTTGTGGTTTCAGGTCTTACGTTTAGTTTTTTAACCCCTTTTGAGTTAACTTTCGTGGTATAAGGGGTCGTTTCATTCCAGTTTTCCCAGCACCACTTATGAAGAGCCTGTCCCTTCCCAGTGTGTATTCTTGGCTTGTTTGTCAGATTGATTGACATCTAGGCGTGGGTTTAGTTCTGGGCTCTCTATTCTGTTCCATTGTCTGTGTCTGTTTTTATGCCAGTGCCATGCTGTTTTGATCACTATAGGCTTGTAGTGTAGTTTGATATCAGGGAGCCTGATAACTCAGCTTTGTTCTCCTTCCTCAAGATTGCTTTGGCTATGCAGGGTTTTTTTGTGGCTTAATTACAAATTTTAAGATTGTTCTAGTTCTGTGGAAAATGCCGTTGTTTTATCTATTTCTGTGAAATATCTCATTGGCGTTTTCATAGGGGTTCCATTAAATCTGTAGGTTGCTTTGGGTCATATGAACATTTTAACAGGGTTAAGTCTTCCAATCCATGAGCACGGAGTATCTTTCCATTTACTTATATCTTCAGTTTCTTCCATCAGTATCATATAGTTTTCAGTGTACAGGTCTCTCACCTCCTGGTTAAAGTTTATTCTTATGTACTTTATTCTTTTTTTTTTTTTTAAGATTTTTTTTATTGGGGAATTGGGAGAAGGGAACAATGTTAGGGAGTTGGGGGAGGGGAACAGCCAAGTTGTTGTCCTTCAATCTTAGTTGTAGAGGGCGCAGCTAGCTCAGCTTCCAATTCTGTCCAGTCGCCATTGGGCCGCCCGTAGGCAGCTCTCAGCTGCTCAGTTTAAGGTGTTGTGTTCGATCTTAGTTGCGGGTGGGTGTAGCCACCATCCTATGTGGGAGTCGAACCCGCAGCCTTGTTGTTAAGAGCGCACGCTCTATCCACTGAGCCACCTGGGTGGCAGCTCAACTCAAGGTGCTGAGTTCAGTCTTAGTTGCGGGTGGGCGTAGCCCACCATCGAACAGGCAATCTTGTTGTTACACCAGCTGAGCCATCCTGCCACCTGTTGGCAGCTCAGCAGCAGCTCAGCTCGGGCGCAGCTCAGTGGCCCATGTGGGAATCGAACTAGAGACCCTGTTGCTCAGAGCTCGCACTCTTGAGCAAGCTCTTAACCCGCTGAGCCACTCCGCTGGCCCCTGTACTTTATTCTTTTTGATGCGATTGTAAATGGGATTGTTTTCTTAATTTCTCTTTCTGATAGTTCATTATTAGTGTATGGAAACACAACAGATTTCCATGTATTGATTTTGTATCCTGCAGCTTTACTAAATTTCTTAGTTCTAACAGCTTTTTGGTAGAGTCTTGAGGGTATTCTAACATGATATCAGTCATCTGCAAATAGTGAGTTTCACTCCTTTCGTTGTCCATTGTGAGATGTTGAGCTCACAGTTCACAAGCGCTTGTCCCTTAAGCTGCTCATCCCTACAGGGCCTCCCCCCACTCTACACGTCAGAAAACCGGGGCTCTGGAGGCAAATGGAGAGAAGCTTCAATGAGCTGGGGTTCCGGTGCTGCAGTCTTCCTCCATCCCCTGCTGTGGCTCTAGAACAGGCCTCTGAGCTGGGGACTCTGGGAAACACAAGAGAAGGGGGTCAGGGGCCTCTGCGCTCCGGGGACTCTGACTCTGGTGGGGGAGGGGCCAGGTCAGACTCCGTGGGTCCCTGGGGGAGGGGAGGCCAACCTCGTGGGCTCTGCGTGTCCTTGTGAGTCAGTGGGGCACATCTCACGTGCCAGGCCCTCCCTCCCAGTCAGCGCTGCTTTCGTCATCGTCACCTCGGCGTCCTCGTTGTTGTTATCAAATGGCAGCCCATGAAGCGGGCCCTGCCTGCCTGGAACCGCTTCGGGCACACAGGGTGGGATCTTATTTTCCAAAAGTGGGCCCTGGGGTCTGACCCCAGGGCTGTCCTGGGCCGTCCAGGGTGTGCGGCCACCTCCCTCGGAGGGCGCAGAGCCCGGCTGCCCAGGACTGACCCTTTCTCCCGTCTCCGCCTCTTTCCAGATGAGTTTCAGGTTGTGCCTCTGCAGTTTTCCAAGGAGCTGGATGCACACAACCCCAACACCCCGGAGTGGAGAGAGGACGTCGGCCTGGTGGTGACCCGGCTGCTCGCCAAGGTGCCCCAATGCCGCAGCTTCCCCGCACCTGAGGGCACCTCAGGAAAGCTGGGGTGGGGGCGGGGTGGGCACAGCTCCCCACAGTCACAGTGCTCTGGCCTTCAGGCTGGCTGTGGGCACTTAGAAGCCAGCTAGGGTCCCCCGCCTGGGCTGGGAGGGCTTGAAGCTGAGTGTCACCTTGCCTCCTCCATGCCCATCCAGTGAGCGCCAGTCACTTCCACAAGACACAGCCGCTGTTCCCCTGTCGTCCATAATCTCTTTAAAGTGATGTTCATTTAGTCACTGAGTTTCTCTCCTGGGCCAAACCCTAGAGACAGAAGAATTAGGGTGCCCGCTGCCCTCGGGCAGCTGACAGAACGCACAGGAAGGCAGTGTGCGTCAGAGTGGCACAGCCACCCAAGGCCCTGGTTCCCCCAGGGAGAGAAAGAATTCCCCCCCCCCGCACCGAGTCATCCGAGGCTGCCACAGGCCAGCCACTGACCGTGCCTGCCCTCAGCCTGTTAACAGTGCTGCTGACACTGTTCAGGTATTGAAGGATGCGTAGGAGTTTGCCCGACAGAAGTGCATGGATTGGGACTTCAGGGGGCAGAGGGGCCCACAGGAGCTGAGCCTGGTGGGTTTGGGGACTTGTGTGGTCAGGAGTCTTGACATCTGGGAGGACATTAGTGGGGGAGGGGCCTGCTCACTGTGGCCACGGTGTGAGGAATGAAATGGCGGGGACAGGTCTGACCAAGTAGAGGCCGGTGTGGGGGCAGAGGCTGAGGGACTGAGAGAGCCGGCTGCAGAAGGGTCAGGAGTGGCTTTCAGGACAGGCCACGAGGGGATGTGGCTCAGGAGGAACAGACAGAGTGGCTCGTCTGTGTCCCCACAGGAGACCAGCGTCCCTGAGGAGCTGCTGGTGACTGTGGTCAAGCCGGGGCTGCCCACCTTGGCCGACCTGCATGTGCTGCTGCCCCCGTCTCAGCCCACAAGGAAGAGAAGCCTCACGAGTGACAAGGTACCTGTGGCCACTAGGCCGGTCCTCCCTGCCCCACCGCGGGTTTGCTGGCCGTTCACAGCCGGCACGGAAGCCTCAGTGGCTCGTCGGCACAGGCGGCCTCACTTCCCACCCGTCACAGCCGGCTGGGAGCTGGCCGTGCTTCTCCCATGGTTTCACCCTCTGAGACCCACGTGGCCTCCAAGGTCACAGTGGTGGGAGGCGGGGACAGCAGGGCCACCTCCCCAGGGGCGCCACACCACTTCCTGTTCCATTTCACCTGAAGCTGGTCACATGGTCCCACCGCAGTGCGGGGGCGGGGGCTGGAGATGTGGGCCCAGGGCGCGGGATTCAGGAATCAGCCCCCGTCAATTAGCAGACGCCTTTAGCGCACAGATGGCTTCCAAATGATGACCCGCATCCCAGGCAGGACAAGCCTGCTGTGTGACAGGTGTGTGTGGTGCTGGGAGGGGAGAGGCTCAGAGGCGATTGGAACCACGTCCCACCACTAGGGCGGCTGTAGTACTTGAAAAAGACAATTACTAGCGTCGACGGCTGTGTGGAGACACTGCTGGTGGAGGGACACTGGCCAATGTGGAACACAGTCTGGCCAAAAGTTAGACGTAGAGTGACCATGTGACATCGCACTTCCACCGAGAGAACCAAAAACGTCATGGCAGCATTATTCCTAATAGCCCAAAAGTGGGCGCAACCCAAGCGTCCATCAACAGATGAGGGACAGGCATGTGGCCCAGCCACGCAGTGGAGTATTACGCAGCCATGAAAAGGAACGGAGCACTGACACGCTCCAACCTGGACAAACCTGAAAACACGATGCCAGGGAAAGAAGCAGCTACGTGAGGCCACACGGTGTGTGATTCTGGGGTACCATCCCCATTTTTCCTGAGTGCTGAGAGCAAACCACAGACCCAAGGTCAGAAAAAAATCACGGTGACGTGTCCCGGCCACAGACGGCGGCAGCACCACGCGGCCTTCCTGTGCTGAGCATGGGGGAGGCATTGCAGCTGTCTTGGGAGCCTCACGTTGCCCCTCATAACAGGCGCAGCAGCCCTGCAGCCGCACCCCAGCCTCAAAGCCTGGGCTTTGATAGCTCGTCATCCACAGAGTCCCCAGTGCAAGATCCACATTCTGTGCGCCAGGAGCAGGCCTCCTGGATGGAGCTCAGGTGCCGAAACACTGTCCTGGAACCCGAGTTTGAACCACGAGCAAGCAGAGTCCCCAGGGAATGTCCCAGCCCCATGCACCCACCTGTGCGAGGACCACACGGGCCACCGGTTCCCCTCTGATCACCAGCAAAATGCCACTGGTGAAAGGGCAACCCAGCCGGGCGCTCGGAGGCCAGCTGCACCCCCCAACCCTGCGATGCTCTGGAGGGTCAGGGCGGACGCCTACCCGGCCCTCCCGCCCGCTGCGGGTGCCTGAGGCCCCTCACTCTCCCTCTGCTTACAGAGACTCGCGGCCATCCAGCAAGTGCTGAGCGCACAGAAGATCAGCTTCCTCCTGCGGGGCGGGGTCCGGGTCCTGGTGTCCGTGAGGGATGTGGACTCAGGTGAGCGCCCTGGACCACTCACCCCTCTCCACACCCTCCCAGCCGTCTTTCTGTACCTGTGGTCTTTCAGTAGTAGTTACCTGCTCACCCTTCCTCCGGGCGGGATGCTGGCCCAGGCGGGTGTGCTTCCGGCCTGGCCTGGGCTCGGCGTGCAGGGAGGGGCGGGCGTGCGTCTAGGCCCCTCAGCTGTACACACGCTCCTCCTGGCTGGGCGGCCAGACTCGGGCCGCGCCCTCCTCTGCAGAGGCCACATGGACTCGGATGTCAGGGGCCTCAGATGCTCTCTGCCCCCGCCTCCATGTGGGACTGTCCCCTCCGGTCACACGTGTGCCCTCTCCCCTTTGGGGGCAAGAATCCGCAGAAGCTGAAGAGCTTCTTTCTGCCCTAGAAAGACGTCATGTCGTGGAAGGGTCGGCAGGTCCCCCCATGCAGCACAGACATGGCAGAGGCCGCCTGTCCACTGTCCAGAAGGATGGACCAGGGCCGGCGGTCACTCAGCAGGAATCTGGGGGCCCAGGGCGGGGTTCCTCGTTCTGCACAGCCTGCCTGCCACCCTCAGCCACACCGGGAGGACCGGCCGGAGGATGTGGACTGCCTTCCCATCCAAGGAGGCCGGGGTGGGCGCCCAGGCCAGGCTGGGGACGAGCCACCCCCACGCTGACCACTAACAGCTGTTTCGTTGCAGATTCTCAGAGGCTGGGAGGGAACAGCAGCTACTGGGTGGTGGCCGTCCTCTTCGTCATCGGACTGTTCGTGGTGGCAGCCTTCATCCTCTACAAGTTCAAAAGGCAAGGCTACCTGGCCTCCCTCAGCAGGAAGGGGTGTGTTTGCGCCTGCAGCGGGCTGCGGGGAGAGGCGTGCGTCTGTTCCTGTTCCCCACCTCTGAATCTCGCTCGGGTCCCCAACACAATGAGCATCTTTCACCCCCACCCTCCTCTCTGCTCCCCCTTCCTTCAGGGAGCCCACTGTCATGTTACAGATGACGATAGAGGCTCAGAGAGGTTAAGTGACATGTCCAGGGCCACACAGCTGGGGAGCAGAAGAGTGAGGATCTGACTGCACATGGGGGTGGTCAGGGGCCCCGCTGGCGGCTTCGGGGGCAGGCGACCTGGGCAGAGCCCTGAGCGCCCCCTTGCCCTGCAGGAAGCGGCCCGGCAGGACCGTGTACGCCCAGATGTACAACGAGAAGGAGCAGGAAATGACGAGCCCCGTCGGCCACAGCCAGGGCGTCCAGAGCGCCATCCAGGGTGAGGAGTTTATAGATGATGAGCTGGACTCGCAGACTCTAGGTAACGCCCGCCCCGGAAACCCGCCCCTCCACCCTCCCACGGGGCCCCCCCGGCCGCCACGGCCAGCACAGCGCACAGGATGCGGGCCGGCCGACCATGCGGTGTGACCCCTCCATCTGACAAGGTGATGGGGCACCGGCCTGGCAGCCCCTGAACTCACAGAGGGTGGGGAGAGGACAGAGGGGGGCTGGCTCCCACGAGGAAGCAGGGACCTGTCCCCACGGTTGCCCCTCAATGCTCCCAGCCTCCTGCTCACCGGAAATGGTGATTTTGTAGGCATCGTGCTCAGGTCCAAGACCACCTGTGCACGGCACTTCACAGTTTACAAGGCATTCTCGTTAACGGGCTCTCGTTCATGCCAACCACGCCCAGTGCGGAGAACGCCAGCAAACACCCAGCTCTGTGTGTCACATCACCGCTAATTGCCGTGTCTTCTCACGGTTCTGAGGTGACCAGGCTCAGCCACGCGGCCCTCTCCGGGTCTGTCATGAGGTTGCCGTCGATGGCTGGAAAGGAGCCATCTCTAAGCTTCCTCACCCAGGTTTCTGGCGGTTCATGTGGACAGCCAGCCAAGCCCCCAGCTGGCTGTCCCCCCGAACGCCTGCCCGTGGCCGCCACGTGACGTGGGCTCCCTCACAGCCTGGCTGCCAGGTTCCCAGGGCAGCTAGCGAGGCAGTGGGAGGAGGCAGCACATCACCCCCATGACAGCCACTCACTGTCACCGGGTCCTGTCAGGAGGCACCCACAGAGCCTGTCCATCTTCAGGGGCAGGGGGCCTGAGTTGGGGTCCCCGGGCCCCTCGCACGGCCCACAGGACAGCTCCTCCTTTCCAGAAAGTGAACTGAGGCTCTGGGCATGTCGGGGATTCTCTCACTTCAAGCCCAGGAAACAGGCTGCTTTTCAGGGCTGAGGTCCCAGAGGCAGAGATGCACTGTCCTGGGTCACACGGCCGTGGGAGGGGCTGGAATTCAGACCCCCGGTGTCCCCTACCTCACCGGTTTCTGTCTGCGCCTGGGTGCGAGGTGACGGCATTGCTGTGAGGCCTGCAGGCCAGCAGCCAGCAGTGTGGCTGGAGAGGTCGTCCCGTTACTGCTGAGACAGTCCTCACACCCCGTGTGCTGTGTCCTCACAACTGTGAGACATCGAAGTCACTGTCCTCACGTCTCAGGTGATTGACAGTGAGGCTCAGAGGTGCAGGCCTCACCCGGGGCGCACAGCCGACACGTGGCTGACCTTGAACCCACACCCAGGTCAGCCGTGACCACACAGCCGTCTCTCCACGTCCCCTGGCCCAGATGTGTCCCTCAGGCACTGAGGTGTCTGTAGCCTCCCGGGACGTAATGACAGCAAATCCTGTTCCCTGGCACTCACGCCGGGCCAGGCCCAGGCTCAGTGCTTCCCCGACGTGGGCAGCTGACTGGTAAGGTGCCCGTCTGACGGACGAGCACGCTGACGTTCACAGTGGCCTCTCAGCGCCCAGGCACTTAGCCGATACGGGGAGCCAGTGCCAAGCCCAGCTCCGCGGCTCCAAAGCCAGTGCCCCCCAACTGCTGCAGGCTCACGCCATCACCCTGTGTGCCCCCCCATGGCTGCAGCCCCCAGGCTCACGCCATCACCCTGTGTGCCCCCCCAACTGCTGCAGGCTCACGCCATCACCCTGTGTGCCCCCCCCCACGGCTGCAGCCCCCAGGCTCGCGCCATCACCCTGTGCGCCCCCCCATGGCTGCAGCCCCCAGACTCACGCCATCACCCTGTGCGCCCACAGACCCCTCCACCAGGGCTCCCCACCCGGGGCAGGACTGTCAGTGTGTAGAGCTTGGGGTCATGCTCCCCCCGCCCTGATGCTGGCGGCATTACAGCCCCGTAGTGCGTCCTGCCTCTGGCAGCCGTTGGCTGCCAAGCTCCTGAGGAACAGGAACAGTGTGATGACAGCACATCGTCTTAATCGAGCCCTCAGGATGTGCCAGGCGCTGCCCCAGTCTTCAGGAACATTTTCCCTCAGAGCCCCCACTGTGGGCCCTGCAGGGAGGCACTGTTACCATCCCCGGGTTAACAGATGCCAAAACCCAGGCCGCTAGGTGACAACCTTGATGGGCCAGCAGTAAGGCCCGTGGCACTGTGCCGCCTGCAGCCTGGCTGGCACCAGAGCCCTCAGCCGCTTTCTGGGGGACAGAGCAGGTGCAGGGCCTGCCCACGCCAGCTCCTTCCTGCGGACCACACCTCTGTCCTCCGGTCTCCTAAGGAATTCCCCCCACCCCCAGCCTCCCAACTCAGCGCTGTTTCCGACCACTGTCCCTCACTGTCCCCCTCTCCTGCTGTGTCCCAGGGCCGTACCACATTGGGCCCCACAGTTCCCACTGCCGGGAGGGGGCACAGCCCCTCCTGCAGCCCCCTGCCGCCAATGACGAGGTCGGGGTGCAGCAGCTCACGGCCAGCCTTGGCTCACCTCCGGAGGCCTGTGGGGGCCACTGCTTGTGCCGACACCGGGAGAACCCACTCTCAGTCACCCACCAGGAGACGTGAGACCCCAGCACCTCCGCCTTGCGTTCCGGCATGACCCACATGGCCGAAGGAACTGCAGATGCCCACCGCACGTTGGCTCCATGGCACTGCTGAGGCCACCACTGTCCTGCATGGCCCCTTTCTCTCCTCTCTGCCCCTCCAGCAACGGGCCGGTGCTCACAGGTGGGCATGTCTGTTTCCTAGGGAACCACTCCGGCGTGGTCCTGAGCATCAACTCCCGGGAAATGCACAGCTACCTGGTGAGCTGATGCCCGTGGAGGCCCCAGCCCAGGACAGTCTCCTCTGTCGCTTCGTCCCCGTGGAGGGCACAGAACCACAGACGTGGCCGGCACTGGTGCTGAGACTGGCATCCTCTCAGAGACCTACGGAAAAGCCACCTCCAGCTGACCCCACGCGAGGCAACAGATGCGCCCCCGTCCACTTCCAGCCCACAGGACACATGGGGGACCAGCTGACCCCTGCCCTCCCCAGACGCCAGGCCCTCGGCACCACCCACGGCCCCCACCCTGACCGGGCACTCCCCTGCCCCTGGGCAGCTGGCCTGGCTGCCCCACACGCCACGGCCCAGCCCAGGGCCTGACCTCTGGCGGCCAGTGCTGGTCCCCCTGGGACAGAGAGCCGAGCGGCCCTCCCAGACGCAGACCCGCCCGGTCACGCTGCCCCGCAGGCTCCTGCGGCCGCACAGGGACACCGAGGGCCTGCTTTCTCCTCCGTAAGCCCCTCTCCAGAGGGGTGTACCCACCCCTGCATGGCCCTCTCTCTGCAGGGGGTCCACCCCCCAGAGTCCAGAAAGCTGTGACCCAGGCCCCCCACCAGCCCCTCCATGCCTCCTGCCCCCCCTTTTTAAACTGCGGATAATGTAAATACCTCTCCAGGTAGCTGGTTTTTATTTTTAACTTCTATTTTTATGGCCAGATGGTGCCATCTGGGTGGTTTTATCAGTGCCCCACTCACGGGCACCCCTTTTCCAGAATGCCCAGATCTGCCCCCTCTGCCTCTCCGGGAAGCATCTCTGCTCCCTGGCCCAGAAGGGCAAAGGCTGGCGGTGGCTTTCCCCCTGGCGGGGGCCACGGAAACCTGCACTTCCGCAGCCAGCCAGCAGGAGGCGCCCCGCCCCCCCCCACCCCTCCCGCAGGCCCGCCTGCGCCCAGCAGCTGTGGTGGGACCTGCCTATGGATGCGACGTTCGCTGTACTTCCTTATAGCTTCAGGGAGCCGTGTAGAAACCCAGGAACCAGAGAGGTTTTTGATTGGAGAGCCAGTAGGACCACCCAGGAGTGAGCCCCTCATTTTGAAGATAAACCAAGGCCCAGAGAGGGGGTGACTTTCCCAAGGTCACACAGCGAGAGAGCAGCAGAGGTGCCCCAGGAACCAGCCCTCTGCGCCCCGTGCAGTGCGATTCCACTCACACACGGACGCCTAGAATCAGGGACGTTAGCCTCAGGCTACACATACGAATATAGAGGGGGGAGTCTCACCTTTTGCCTTGAAACCAGAAGTCTCCCCCTCCCCCTGCCCACCCCAGGCGGGCCTCCCAGGCGGCCTGGCCTTTCCTGGAGGTGGGGGACACCGGAGGCCAGGCCGGGAACTGCTGGCCTGAACGAAGCCTGCGGGACATTAACCCGTCTTTCCTGTTGGGGGAGCGGAGGCCCAAGGGTGAGGCCTCGCACACAGAACAGCTCCCCAGCACTTGGGAGTGGGAGGTCCCTCAAGTCCAGGGTCCCCGTGTCACAAATGGGGACTTGGACCACAGGGAGGAAGGAGTCACTGGGCCAGGCAGTGGAAGTGTCCCTTTCCCCACCACTCCGGCCCACCAGCTAGGGCTCCTGGGTGCCCCCTCCAGAGGTCACCCTGCAAGTTGTCCTCAAGACCCTCCTTGGGGACAAGCTGGGCCCAGGGACCAGTGCGTGGAGCTGGCAAGGATGGTGTGGGAAAGGCCTGGGTTCCCCGGACCTTTGCCATGAGCCCCCCTTCCCCACCCAGCCCTCGTGCAGCCTCCAGAGACCCTAGGGGAGCCCTGCTCCGTCTCCCCCACCTGCCTGTCCCGTGAGTGTCAGACACAATCCAGGCCCAAGCTCAAGTCAGCATGGAGTCCTCCCCCCAACTCACCAGTGCCTGCGTAGCCACCCTTTCACCTTTGACCACTCGACTTCATTCTCTGCTGTTTGGGTAGGGTTCCCCCTAGTTATTTGAGTTTTTCTTCTATTTGGTGTCATTATTTCTATTAAGAATATTTTGGGTGTGTGGACCCAAGAACCTGGGAATAAGGTGGCATCTGATGTACCCCTATACTTTTCCATCCCCATAATCATATAGCTTGACACGTAGGTCCATGGGTTTATCTGGTTATACATTGGAGATTCTATATATTTGATGTACAGGCACATATAGGCCCCTGGGAGTGAACGCAACCGGCTCCGGGCAACTGAGGTTACATGCGACCCGGTGATGCCATACTTGGTATATGCACATAACAAAATGTGACAAATTCTATCTTATTTTTCCTTTTTAAAAATCAATAAATCATTTGTGATGCTTTTAACAAAAATTAAATGAATACGATCAGTCTTGGCCTCATTGTGAAGCTATTTCTCAACATTTCGCTAAAAGCACATGCGTGTACACACAGGCCTAGAATTGTGGTCCTGGCGGCCACGTGGCTGGGCACCGTGAGAGGAACCGGGAGCGCTACTGACCTGCCAGGAGAGGCTGCCGTGCCAGGAACCTTCTCGTCACTGGACCCAGAACACGCCACCTGCAAAGCAGTGCTGTCCCTGTCAGCTCCCAAAGCGCTCTCACCTGCTGCCTACTCCCCTCAAGGCCCGCAGGAAGGCCCAGAAGCGCCAGGCGAGCAGAAGCCAGGAGGCTGAGGGTCAGAAATGTGACACCTGACATAGCGCACTCCCAGAATCCAGAAGCGGGGCGTCCCCTTGTGCAGCAGAAAGTGTCACCAATACCAGTATCAAACCGGGGCACTGTGACCGCCGTGAGGGTGGAGACAAAGCCAAGAGCACGCCCCACTCACGCCTGAACACGGCTGGACCCAACCACAAACGGCCACATGTCCGTCTGTTCTGAGAAGAGCGAGGCCGCCTCTCCACCCGTCACTGCAATTACTGCGACGCCCAGTCATCACGTGTCCGCTTTCCTGACACCATCAGCCTGGCTTCCTCCGCAGACCACCTCCCATGTCCCACCCAACAATCAGACCTTCCCAGCACCCTCTAACCAAGCGCCCCCCACCCCCACCCCCGCCCCCGGGCTCCGGTCCCCATGTGTGCTCCCTCTGCACCCAGACTAACCCAGCCTGTTCAGCCACAGCTGTGCCTCTGGGTCTCAGGCTGGGGGCACTGGCAGTGCCCTGCATCCTTAAGTGGGCAGGGGTGGCCCTGGGGGAGTGACCAGTCTCTGTGCATGGGCAGTCACTGACCTGCTCGGTGACCAGCCTGCAGAAAAACCCACACCCCAAGCTCAGTTCCAATGAAAGAGGGGAGACAGCCCCGCACTGCCTATGTGGTGGGAGAGGGGCTCGGCAGCTGGAGCCCAGATTTCATTACACGGAAACATCCCATGAGCCCCACGTTGCTGGCGTGATCGCCAAGCGCTGCTGCTCCCACAGGACTGGGCGGCGAGGGCCAGTGCAGCCACTCCCAGCCTTGGCACGTGAGGCCCCGGGCCCTCGTCTCATCAGCCTGCTGCCTGCCAGCTCCAGGACTGAGCGTGCCAGCCCACGTTTTAATAACGCATGGCCAGAGCCCCCTGGCCTCTGCATCACGTTATAATTAGATTGTGTAATCACTGACAGGGCCGGGCTGGGGGGCACTTGGGCGGGACTCGCCCTGGCCCCGCGCTGGCAAACCAGGATCAGTCCCGTTGTTTGCAGCTGACGTGGTTATGGCCCAAATGTGCAGCTGTTAACGACCCACACACAGTATCCAGGCCAAGCGGGCGTTGGAGGGGCTGAGCCTGCCAGCACGGCGACCACAGGAGCTGAGCGCAGTGACGCTGACAGCCCCCTATTTAGTGTCCACCGTGTGTCAAGGTCAATGTGGGCACTTTTCCTGCAGTTCCATAAACCATGCTGACAGCAACCACGCAAAAGAGGTGCCACTGTCCCCATCCTGTAGTTGAGGGCGGTAAGGCGTGAGATATTGAGTCAGATTCAAGTGCACACCTCTGAGTGGCCAGACCCCCCCGCCCCTGCTCACCGTGCCTTCAGGAAGGGGGGCCACGCTGAGCCCCAGGAGTGAAGATGCTGCAAGAGGAAGGTGGTCACTGCTTTGGGGCTGCTGAAAAGGGGCGATGGGGACAGAAGGGGGTCTTCAGGGGAAGGTGAGGACAAATGCCCACTAGGAATGGGTCAAGGAAATCATGGATCTAGACAGTGTACCTCGTGATGCTTTCTAGAATTTTCTTGTGACTCCTAAGTAGAGAATTGGGGCAGTAGCTGGGTGAATGTGAGGATGGGGTGGTCTTGTGAAGACGGTGGTGTATGGATGGCGTGAGCACGTAGAGGAGGAGACAGATGGAGCAGGAGGGACCCCAAGAGTCAGCCCCAGGGGTGAGCAGAGGGGCTGGGCCGGGTGGGGGCAGGGCCTGCTCACCCCGGGGGACAGAAGCACCTGGGTTGGGAGCCTCTCTTCCAACTGCTCTGCGTTCTCAGGAAGTACCAGTGAGGCCAGTGCTGAGAGTGAGGAGAGGGCCGGGGACCAGGAGGTGGGGGGCTATCATCACGACAGTGAGAAAGACGACCAGCTCAGGCAGCTGCTGAAATTCCCGGCCGTGTGGAGGGCCACTGGAGATTTGGGTCACAGAGTTAGAGGGACACCTTTTGGTGGTTCCGTTTCTGCCAGCCACAGTCCACTGCTCAGGTTCAGGGGCACACGGGTGTCCTCAGGTCACAAAATGACTGCAGCAGCTCCAGACTGGGCTCTGATCAGGTCACGGGGCCACCCCAGAAGGAACCCCTAGAGCTCACTGTCTTAGTCTTGGGTCACATGCTCCTCCCCCTAAGCCAGAGGCAGGGCCACCACCTGTCCCTGAATTAGGGACAAAGAACCACCACAGAATGCTGCAGATACAAAAGTAAGCCCTGGGCCTGCAGCCTTCACCGCAGACGAGGGGAGGGCCCCGACCCAGCTCTGGGGGAGCACACACAGCAGCGGCCTGCTCGATCCCCGGGATTTGTCTGGGGCTGTGCACATCATGTTGCCTTCGAGACGCATGAAGGAAAGGATCCTATCCGCATCTAAAGAAGCGGTGAGCGGGGGACGGGACCAGCTTGTGAACCATGAAACACTCGGTCTGGAGGGAGTGCTCCTCTTTCAAGGTAAGTGACTGGGAGGCAAAGCGCAGCCCTGCCTGGGCCAGCGCCCAGCACCTGCCCGCAGCCCCCGCCCGCAGCCCCCCGCCTGCATCCGGGCGCAGCTGAGGGCTGCCCTGCAGACTCTGAGAGGGCGCGCTTTGTGGATAGGAGTTTGTCAAAAGGAGCCGGAGAAAATTCTAGAGATGATATGCGTTGTATCTTGATGGAAGATACACACCCTTTGAGACAGGACAGGAAAGTCCTCAGGCTGAGTGGGAGACAGGAGGGCAAAAACCTGAGCGGGTTACCATTTGCATTAAAGGCAATAAAACGCAGAACGCGGATGTGTCACAGCTCAAGGGACGGATGAGACATCTCTAAGATTAGCAAATGGGTGAGGGACAGAGGAGCCACAAGCTGTAAGAGACCAAGTAGCTTGGGAACAAGGAACAGACTGAGCCTGCAGACCAGACCTGCGAAGCTTCTAAGTGGAATACAGAGGACACTTACGAGGGGGAACTCGGCAGACCCGAGGCTTCTCTGCGGTTCCCGAGGCCGTTACAGAGAACGGCCAGGAAAAGTCTGTGACTCAGCGTCAGTCCAGGTGTCAGTCACTTGTGAAAGAAGTAGAAAGAGACATTTAGAGTTGTGTACCTTTTAAGAAAGAACAAAAACCTCAACATTATCCTCTTATTGACCAAGGGGTGAGTCAAAGCAAGCAGGCTTGTAATGGATACTTGGGGACGTAAGAATGAATCACGGTCCCATCAACACCACTAATAAATATTCATTGAAACATCAAGTGGAAACCAGGTTGAGTGAGCTGGCCCCCTGCATGCCCCACCACCTCCGCCGGACAGTTCTCCATGGTGGCGCTCAGAGCAGACGAGGTCCCGCCTGGAACCCTCCAGGGGCCGGAAACTCAATTCCTCCCGAAGCAGCGTCTGTGGGCTCCCCACCCGCCTGCACATGCACAGCCCCCACCCAGCAGAACCCCAGTTCCTTCAGCATCTGTCTGCTCTTCAGGGACCCTGGCTGCCTGCACAGGCAGGACCCATGGTGGCAGCCGGTCACGGCGCCCCCACTCCTCTGGGGGTGCAATTCTGGAAGGAGAGGTCAGCCGGGCTCTGGGAGAGGTCAGGTCACTCCTGGGGGACACTCGCAGGGAGGCCCGGGCCTGCTCTTCCCCTGGGTGCGGCTGTGCCTGGACTTGGGGTTGGGCCAGCTGTTCCTCGGCCCAACAAGAGGGATTCCAGGACGGCAGAGGCCGGATGGAAAGGACGCGGGTCCCTGCCGGCCATGGAGGTGCTGGCCGCTGGACTTCTGGCCAGGTGCTACCGTGGGCGGAGTGGGCCTCTTCTTCCTGGCAACCAAAAGCACCTGACCGACCCACTTCCCCTCAGCTGCCAAAGCCCTGCGTGATGCCCTCCCTCCTCCCGGTATGACCCTGGGGTTCAGACTCTGTCTGAACGCGGGGGGGGGGTTTCATCAGTATGGGGCACTTGCTGTTTATTCCTGCTTTTGTCTTTGTCGCCCCAATGACCCTCAAGAAGCAGGAACCACTGCGTCTAGGTCTAGTTCGTCATGGCTCCCCGGTGCCGAGAACAGCTCTTGGCAGAGCAGGTGTGCCAGGAGCGTGGCGTGAATGGCTGTGACCTAGCCGCGGGTCTGACCGGCTGGCTGTGAGCTCGGGGGAGCAGGTCTCATTCATCACGCTCCCGCGGCCCAGGGAAGCCGGACGCGCCTTTCCTACCGAAGGATCTGGGCCGAGAACTAGCATCGCGCTGGGCGAGCGGGGACGCTGTGCTCTCTCCTGGCGGCCTTTGGGGAGCTGGGGAAGGTCCCCGGGGTGGTGGGGACTCTGCCGAGCGCCTGCCAGGTGACAGATGGTGCTGGATGTTTTACACACCTCATCCCATTGAATTCTCACAATGAGCCTGCAAGACAGTTGTTATTCCCCCACTTCATGGGGGACGGAAATCAGAAAACAAGCCAGATTCAAAGCGGAGACTGGCGACCGCAGAGCCCATGCCCTTCCCACAGGGCTGGACCATTTCTTAACCACTGTGGGGGGCGGGGCCAACAGATCAGGAGGCGTGGCCACTGAGAAGGTAAGTTTGTTAAACTCACAGTTCCCAAGAGGAAGGGGCATGCTGCGCCACGCCGCGCCACGCCACGCCACGCGGGAGTGGGGGGCACACTGGGGTCCATCAGGAGGCAGAGGGAGGGAAAAACATGAATAAGGGCCTTTCTGGTGGTTTCCATGGGAAGCAGCAGACGAGGCCGGACAAGCAGTCTTAGGACTGGCTAGTCTGAATAACTTCAGTGACTCGGGGCAGAGGGCTGCCCTGGGTGTCCGGCACCTGCCCTGGGGGGATTAGGACGGGCACAGTGGCTCAGAGTGCATGGGCCCCGGGGAGCCCCACATGCAGGGGCCGGGGGTGTGGACTCTGGAGTGTTTTGCACGGGAAAGGGCTGCTCACAGGTGTCCTTTACTGTCCTAGGAAGCGGCCAACCCTGGGAAGGGCAGGCCAACCAGGGCAGCGAGGTCAGAATAGACAAGCCTGCAGCACGGGCAGCCCTCCCGCTCCGTGGCCGGCGGCCCTGAGGAGGGCAGCGGCCAGCTCTCAGCTGGGCACTGGCCCCCGGCCCCTGGGGATAGTTCCAGAGTAGACCAGTCCTGTCGGTGTTCAGGACCAGCTTGCAGTGGCCACCAGGTGAGCATACCTGCCCCGTTTCACTGAGTCATCACTCCTGCTGTGTTCCGACCCTACTTGGACCAACTGTTCCCTTCCTATGAGAAGGGAGCCATTTTTAACAGCAGCATAAACTTGAAGACGTGTCCATCACACAATCTGGGTTAGACAGCGTTTTCCCTGCTTCCCGTGACGGAGCTGGGCTCCTGGCTTAGGCTGCTGACGCTTCGTGTCGCCTGCTCCCCAGACCATAACTCCCATGATGAGTCGTCCGTGGTTTTAAAAAGCACAGCCAAGGGCTCTGGTGTCCTCTTGCTGAGGATTTAAGGCAAGAGCCACTTCCTTGTCATCTGGCAGCCTGCCAGGACACGACATGTTCGGGGCCCGAGGAGCCTCAGCTCAAAGCAGGCTTCATAAAGTGTTCACTGGGGAGCCCATCGCCTCCCCGGGACAGCGAGGCGGGGGCAGGGAGGCTGTCTTCTCGGTTTTTTCTTTCAGAGTGGCTTGTGGCTCTAAGAGCACTTGAAAACGACTTCCTGTCCTCTCAGGTGGCCTGGAAAGCTCATCTCACCTTCCGGCTTCAAGGTGGTTGCTTTATAGACAATAAAAAGGGACCCTTAATTATCTGTGACATGACCAGCCAACACCCCACCTCAAGCCACAGGGAGCACAGGCTTGGGGTAAAGGAGGCACACGGGGGTCATCTGGTCCTAGACCTTTGAAAGGTGGGTCTAGGTGAGCAGTCTGTCATGGGGACGTCCCTGGGTCCCACAGACACCCCGGTGCCCTGGACTCCAGGCCCTTCTCCTGTGATCTGACCTGGTCTCTCCGGCTTCTTGATCTGGAAGTCCTGCAGGCAGCAGGCCCGACGGGGCTCAAACCAACCTCCTGTGCTGCGCGCGCCCAGCCCGCCCAGCCGTGGCTCCTGTCAGGTGACAGGTCGGCCCAGCTGCCCACGTCACCGTCTGTGCAAGTCCTGGAAGCAGGGCCACCGCAAGGTGAGGTCTGAAGGAAAGAGCCAGCCACCGTGGGGTCTCCTTCGTCTGCTCTATCTGCCATCTCAGTCTGCCACACAGGGGCATGTGCACCTGTGGAAACTGGCACACCTGCTCCCCTGGGCACCACTGCAGAGTGGCCGTACAGGCCCGCCTTGGTCGTCATTGTGACTCATTCTCATGGCACCAGGCCCCAAACCAGAAATCTGGCCACCCCTCCCACATGAAAGCCTTCCCCGGACTCCAACCCGCTCTGGACTCAGGTGCACCTTCCTCCCGGGTCCGGATCCGGGTCCCAGGTCCCCGCCTGCCTGCCTCTGTCCCGGTGGCTCACGTTCTCACCCTCCACCTTCCACTCCTGCTGGTGCCTCCCATGGGACATGTTCTCTCTCTTCTCGCTGAACTCCTATTTAAACACCACGACGCAGCTCAATACCCGCCCCTCTTGCAAACCCGCCCCAACTGCCTCAAAGGCAGCTGCTCCTTCTCCCATGGCTCCGTTAAGTCCCCATCCAACAGAGCACACTGGGTCACCCATCTATGTGAGTGAGCTCCGAGAGCACGTCACACCTGATGCATCCCTGTTTCCAGTACCTGGCACAGAGCCTGACACTTAGCAGGTGCACAATCATTTCTTGAATTGAATATTTGGGTCTGTGGACTAAAAGCCACTTAAAAACAAACAAACAAACAAAACCCCCACTGTGGTTCTTGCATGAAAGCAGAGGATTCTTGCTGATAGAAACAAAGCTATCCCCCTCCTCTCCCTTCGCCAGTTACTGCTTACCCACGACACCCGTCAAACTGCATCTAGTCGGCAGGAATGAAGGCTGTGAGAAGCAGCCCCGTCTGCACCACAAACCAAGTCGGTCAAGGCAAGGAGGCCTGGTTGGAAGAGTTTTATTAATAATACAGAAATGAGTCACGCCGCAGGGCGCCAGTCTGTGGGCTACACCGTGGAAAACAGTAGAAAAATCCCTTAGTAAAGAAGTTCAAGTGAGGTGACTACAAAATGGGGCAAATGGACGGAGGACTACTATTTCCATTGCAGGTTTCTTCTGATAAAATTTTTCATTTTATGAATTAAATACATTGCGAAACACAGTGAAAACATATTTACAGTCATTTAAAATGGGCACTGCCGACATATTTAATTTAAAAAAATCCTGTTTCCTGCCTGCTTCTTTCAAAGAGAATTTTAAATATGACTTTAGTTTTTAAAAAATACAATAAGGAAATAATTACATTCTTAATATGAAAACATATTACAATGTATAGCTACGGTCACTTAATGATGAAGACCTGTAATTTAAAAGTTGATGTTAAAATTTAAGCATCCCTTCTCGTCAGAAAATCAAATACAAAGATTATAAAAACACCTTTGGTCCCTAAGAATTATGATCTGATGAGCCCATTTTGAAAACGTCTCCCATGGCGTCAAGTAGAGCTACCTGGTCACGCTTGTGCACCCTAAAAGTAAGCTTTTCTAACGGGCAGTGCTCCACGAGAGGCGGGCAAACGGGTGCGTCTGAATGCAGCCACAGCTCCCCGAAGACAAGCTGTCCTGCCTCCCACTCAACGAGCTGTCGCTCTTTCTGCGATGCGGGGCTGTGTGTGTGTGTATGGCACAAAACTTTTAGTTTATTTCACAGTATCAAGCTAGCCCATCATGGGGATAATAATGAGACAGCAATAACAGGAACAAAGAAATACTGATAATTGCCCTCCTTAAAACCATGCCATGATTTGAAATTATCTTCCCCGTTAACAATTATTTTAGGAAAAAGGAGGAAGGCAATAGTGTAACATTTCAATGGCGCTGTGGCCTTTACGTAAAGGGAGCAGCATCTGCCTAGACTTCCGGTGGTCGTGCTCCTGGAAGAGGCTATTTGTAAGGGTCAGCACAGGCGGGATGGTGGTCAGCCACCTGCCAGCTGCGCCAGGCAGAGAGGTGACACCACCAGTTTCTCTGGTGACAGAGGCATCGCCTGAGTGGGCCCAACCAGCCGCTCATCCTCAGGAGGTTCCTATCCCATGACTTGGTGAATAAGCAGAGAACAATGCCTGTGGGCTGGGTCGGTGGGCCAGTTCACATTTGCCCCAAACAGCTGCTGACAGTTAACACTCCTTCTGGCAAGAAGAGGTGTGGAATGAGTCTCCCAGGCCCCACAGCCCACCCGCAGCCTCACAGCTGTCCCCTTGGAAACCTGCACAAAAGTTCCAAACTGTCGCGCGATGAAAGCGAACCTGCATCTCCTTCCTGGGGCTGCCTTCAGGGCCTAGGACACACATTTTGAAACAGACTTTGCAAAAAGTGGCAACCTCCGACCTCTCCCGAGTGGCTTAGGGTTTTTAGAACAGCCAGAAACAGCTCCGGACAAGTGAGGTGGACGAGGTAAAGGCCAGGCCTGGCCACCTTGAGGGCACCCACAGGGGGACAAGACTGGCTTCGCCCTACAGCCTAATGTCACCAGAGTCCTCCCAAGAGGAGACCTTGGGAAGATCTGTGTGCGAGAGGCCTCGCCCTCTGGACGCTGAGTCTGGCATCTGGGCCCAGTCATTCCCCAGCCCCACTCAGGTCACCCTGCGGGTGGTGGAACCGTCCTGAGGCTGGACAAGGCCTGCTGGCTTCTGTGCCCCCCACAGCTGGGCCCCGCCTGACCCTCTACAGACTCTGGGCAGAGGGGGAGCAAATGCTTCCGCCTGTGCCCATGGCACTGGTGACACCGTGAGCCCTTCCCCATCACCGTTTTTGTGCAAAAGGTTGGTGGAGGAGTTAAAAACATTATAAAAATATAAAAGTGGAGGGGACTTCGAAGGTTGATGGCACCTTACCAGCAAGAAGCCAGAAGCAGACCCCTGAGGCTGACAGCGTGGCTCCACGTTCTAGTGGGGAGGCCGGGGCAGGGCCGCGCATGCGAGCCCCTCCGTGTGGCGCCACGGTCTTCCCACTGTTGGTCAGGATCTCTGTGAACATGACTAACTGTTAAGGGAACAGGTGACACTTCCAAAGGAATCTGCCTTCTCCCTGCAGAGCGTGACCTGCGCCCCAGTAGCGAGGGACTGGGGTCAGGCGCTCCCCCACCCACCGGCTCCATCCATGTCTCGGGGCCTCCCCAGGGGCAGGGGGCACCCCTGGGGCCCGGTTTGGGAGGGTAATAAAACAAGGTCATTGTCAGGATCCTGACAAGATGTCTAATGTGTGTCTAATATATACAGATATAAATTAAAAACTATACTGAACATATACAAATAAATAACTTATTTTGAAGCAAGTGCTTTAAACTAACTTTCCGATCAAATCTAAAAACATGGAGGGAACATATGCTATCAGCAGCCTTGTCCTCATGGGGCCCATTTTAAACAGCTCCCTGGAACCCAACAGGATTTAAGTTCACCGTCCTCTTTAAAAAGCCTATGGTATGAAAGTGAATTAAAACCCGGGGCTTGAGAAACACAAAACATGTAGCCAGAAGTCTACAGACCAGGCCCCAGACCTGACCGGCTGCGTCCTTGCCCGGCCCAGGAAGGCAATGGGCGAGGTGCGCTGAGGCTGCCCCGCTGATGGTCTACCCGCCGCCTGAGTGCTGCCCACCTCCGCCGGGCTGAGGTGGAGAACACAGGCTGCCAGGGTCTCCTTTCCTAGAACAGTTGAGCCTGGCAGTTCTCTGGGCTGAGCTGGCTGCCCACAAAAGGGCCCGAGAGCCTTAACTGGGGGAACAGTGCTGGACCCGCAGGCAGCAGAGAACTAGGGGAGAGCAACCCTTCTCCCTTCACAAAAAAGGAGCTGCACAGGCGCAGTGGGCCAGCTTCCTACCGGACAGAGGGACTCGGGGAGGAACAGGCCCCACCCAGCACTGGCGGGAAGAGGGCCTGAGGCTTTGGCAGGCTCCCTCCCAGCCTCCTGCTCGGGGTTGCTGGGGTCAACCATGCCCCGTGCTGGTGGGGTGTGCCTCAGCCTGCTAACCTGTGGGTGTCAGTGACAGTGCCAGGTGACAGCCCATGAACCACAGATGCTCCTGGCACATGGCTTTGCAATAAATTCAAGTTTCAGGTGGACTCCAGTTAAACAGCTTCCGATTCCTGTTGGAAAACTGCCTCCTGCACCAGAGACTGGCCTACTTTCCTGGCCTAGTCAGTAAAATCGAATACGGCCCGTGCAGACAGATGGCCATGGCGCAAAACCAGCCCTGACCACAGCGCCTGCAGAAGGGGTGGCAGCCCGGGATGTGCTGAGAAGGCAGGACGTCTGGACAAGGACAGCCGTCTTGGGGGGCAGGCCAGGCGCGCCTCACCACGGCTCCACGTTTCGGCAGCAAAAGCCCTCCACACGGGCCCTGCTCCAATGCATGGGTCTGCAGAAGGCGCTGGGGTGCCTGACCCTTAGTTCCTGATTAGTGACTGCACCTTCGTAACAATTCCTGAGACCGTCCCTGGAGACAAAGAAGAAGTGTGGCTCTGAGGCCCACAGAGTAGAAGCTAGCTCTCTCTGTCCCCTTTAGGCCTCAGCGCCTGGTCACCCCAAGAAAGGCCACACAGGAGGCAAACAGGAAAAGTGACAAGCCGATGAGGCCCGTGTGTCCAGAGAGGAGGATGGCACCCAAGTCCACAGACACGTGCGTGGCTTTGATCTGCAAACTGGAGGCAGCGGGTGCAGGGGACTAGGAGCTCGCTCTGTTTCTCTCGAAGTCCTTCTCGTGCGCCGCGGTGCTATGGGTCTGTAACTGTACAACTTGCAGAACCTGCTTCCTTTGCAAGGGATGGACCCACCCAATTAGTAAGCGTCCTGGGAAGGGAAGTCTAACCGTGACCCGTGAGGCTGCCCAGCTGAGGACCCCGTTGGCTCTGCAGCGGGAGAGACGCCAGGTCATTGGAAATGGGGGAAGGACACACATCAGTGAAGTATCAGAAACCCTCGCTGCCTTTCCAAAGCAGCACAGATCATTAATAAGACATCATACAGAATCTCGAAAAACCCCTTATTGCTAAGTGCGGCACATGATTAAAAGAGAACATTTTTTAAAAGTTTAAAAAGAATGGCAGCTTTTCTTGTCCTGGTGACAAAAGCATCTGTCCAGAAAAAAAAAAATTAAAAGGTAAAAACTGCGGTCACAGCACAATTCCTCTAGGGACGAGGAGGCGGGTGTGTGGGGAGGGGCCGCAGAGACACTAGCGGTTTGTGCCATTTGCATCACAGCTACGAGCATCCGGGCCCCCTGGCAGAGGGGCAGGGCAGTCCCAGCACCCACCTCCGCTGGTGACACTCACTGGAGAGGCCAGGCCGAGGGCTCGGGACCCGCTCACCCACGCCCCATGTAGGGTTGTGCCCAGGGCGCGCAGCCCCGTTCACCTTCAGTCTGGGGTTGGGTTCACACTGCTTAAAGCCATCACTTCACTGGGTGAAAAGATGGAATTTCTCCACCTGCCATAGGATTCTTGTACAATACCTTTCATCCCTTTTTGTTTTTTAACAAATAAAGTTGGAAACCAAAACGTTACAGGTCAATTTCTTTAAAGAACACCATTATACAGTAGAAAGAATACACATGAGCCGGGTCTGGGGACGGCCTTGGGGCTCAGTCACAAACCCCGTGTCCTGCCGCGGGAGCCACGTGGGCACAGCTTCCTGCGGGGGCATCCGGGCGGCAACGCCTGCTGGCGCTGGGCGCTCCCGCCCCTCCTCTATGTCCCGTTCTTCAGCTCCCATTCCTGACAAGGGAAGTGAGGGCGAGAGTTAGATCAGAATGGCCAGGGGTCCTGAGACAAGTGACGCTACACCCCACCAATGTCTGTGACCTACAAAGTATGAGAGGCGGTGCGGCGGTTCCTTAGACAATAAACAGAATCCCCATTCGATCCCAAACTTAGCGCAGCGGGAGTCCTGCCCAGGACTCTGATTAGATCAAAGGGGAAAACGTGTGTGGAAGTCCCCGCCACGCGGCCTGGTCACCGAGCAGGGTCTTCCCCTCCAGCCTCGGCACACCGTGGACAGTTGGTGCTGCTCTGATGCAAACGCATGACTCCGACCTCATGCCCTGGGGTTTCCTAACGGGGCCATGAGTGCACCACACACCTTCACATATTGTATAAAACTAAGAATGTCTCACCTTTTCTAGAATCAAAAGTTCAAGTGCAGTGAACGGTTAAAAACACGTTATTAGCACATGTGGCAGAAACCAAACCAAAATAGAGCTACCCAACCACCTGCGAGCACTCTGGGCACGTGTTCTGCAGAGAGGAGGACAAGGCATATGGGGTCTTGTCTCCTTCCTCAGTCCCCCTGGGACAACCATGTGGGCTGCTGTCAGCAGAGGAGACGCTGGGAGGATGAGCCACGAGACCAGCACTAACTGGCAGTCTCTGCCCAGCTCACCAAGCTACGGTACTGCCGAGGGCAGAGAGAGGGCAGACTGCCACCTGCAGATGCTGCCAGTGCTCAAAGGTGATACAAGCGCCAAGCACAGGCCACACTGGCCACTTAGCAGAGAACCAGGTGGGGAGCTCCAGGGACACTGCCCAGACAGGAGGCCCCGGCAGCGCAGTTTGATGGCTGGCGGGGCGCACAATCTGGGGGACAGCCCAGCGCCGACGCCTTTGGAAATGGCTCTCACACGCAGCTCTGACCGCACGGCCGCAGCCCCTGTGCCTGGGTGTCCAGAGCTCTGTCAGCACACAGCTTTCCCAGGCTGAGTGGGGAGAGATGCTGGGCCTGCAGGTGGGCGTTGTGGCCACCTCTGAGCCCCTTCTCAACTAGGAACCCGACAGGTAACTCGAAACCATCTGACTCGCCAAGAGCGCGTGCTGTCTCATGCTCAGAGCACCCTTAGCAGGAATTGGAAGTATTTTCCGGATACTGCCTGGGATAACATGTTTGGGCCCAGAATGCGTCGGACCAGTCTGGTCCTCCGGACAAGGAGGGGCGGGCAGATGAGACCATGTGTGCGAGGCACCGACAAGTGGGTTACAGTTCCCAGAGTCAAAAGGCCACACTGCCACCCCTTCCTGCAGCCATGGTCCCTTGTCACTATTTTCAGGAATCTGGGAACCCCCCTCCGCCCAATCCCATTCTTTTAGAGAGGCTGCAGGCAAGCCTCCTCCTGGCTGCTTCCTCAGCGTCGTCTGCCTGTGGGAGCAGAGACCGCCGTTCCCCCGTTGAGTGTGGGCCGTTGAGTGTGGGCCGGTCTGCAGGCCAGCTGTGCACCTGATCTGGCTGTGATCACAGGTTTTGCGTTTATCGTCACAAAGCCGCAGGAGCTGGAGTGCCCGGGCCTCTGCAGCCTCTGCATGGAGCGAGCACAGCCAGTAAAGGCAGCCCTTCCGGAGGCTTCATTTGCATAATTGTAAGTCTGATTTCCGTGACAGTAAAGAACCAAATAACTGGAATACTTTTACTGCATTGCTCATCTGCAAATCTTTAGGGGATTTTATTGGGCAGCTTAATTCTAAGTAAAAACATAGCCCCCTGTAAATGAGCTCAACAGTTACAAACCAAGAACACTTCATGGATGCTGAAAAGTCACAGAATGACGCCCAAATATCCTTTTTTTCCCAAACTTTACCAACCCACAGTCTTCAGTCCAACTCATCTGCTGTGAAGGACTGATACTCTAGGGTGCGGGTCACCAGGGACCCTCCTGTGAATACATCAAGTGTAGCAAGCAGCTGACATTCGCTTTCTTATCTAACACCAGACCCACCTTGCAAAAAATAATATATTTTTAGCCAATTTGGAATGGGTTCCAGAGCTGCCAGAGAGCAAAAGTAATGACAGCAATTAGAGGCCCCAGAGGCAGCGAAGGGAGAATGTCTAGCCTCCATGTTCGCCAGAACAAATTAAATTCAAGTGGATAAATTAACGCCATTGTACAAGTATGATTTTTCTCATATGACATGCTTTTGGTTACTGCTATCAACATAAACTATGTTACTTGGATAAACTATAAGTAGTTTTAAAATCTGAGATTTTTAAGTTTAGCACCAAAAATTGTTAGTGGCTGCTCGCACCAGAAGACTGGAAGATACTGCAGGATAGGTCTAAGAGGTTCCCCTGCACCTAAGATGACTGACTGACAAGGCTGGGGGGGCAGGAGAGAACTGGAGAAGACTGTCTCCAAGCTCTGCCTCCCCAGTGAGAAACGACGTCAGGAGAAGCTGGGAGTCCTGCCCACGCCTGAGACAGAAGCAGAACAGCTGCCTTTCCTGACACTAGATGGTAAACGCCTTTGGGAAGCACTGGTCCTTTGCACCTTTGAAAAGGATGCCTGGAGGGGGGGGTCTGACTGTTGGCAGGACTCGGAAAACATTCAGAAATGGCATCTAATGGGAGGTGCAGGACTCTTTCAAACCTCCCGCAAGAGCCTGAAGCTGGAGTGCCTGCAATATGCCTGCACCAGCCCCTCCATCATCCTGCGCCCCCTCATCAGCCCACGCCCCCCCATCAGCCTGCACCATCCCCCCATCAGCCCGTACCCCCCCATCAGCCTGCACCCCCATCAGCCTGCGCCCCCATCAGCCTGCACCCCCCATCAGCCTGCGCCCCCCCATCAGCCTGCACCCCCATCAGCCTGTGCCCCCATCAGCCTGCACCCCCCATCAGCCTGCGCCCCTCCATCAGCCTGCACCCCCATATCAGTGCTGGTGTACCCTGAAAGCACGAGGAGTGGGGGGGCTGACCTTGGCCTTCCGGAGCACGTGCCCCCGGCAGGGGGAGCTGCCGGCCGGCTGGCTCTTCTTCAGGACGGCTGCGCTGTTCACAGGCACCGGGCCCTCGGCGTCACTGGTCTCACAGCTGGACAGGGGCGAGTTCTCCAGAGTCCGGTGCCTGAAGACTGGGGACTAGTAACACAGAGGACCCCGTGTGAGGGAGCTTTCCAGGCTGAGACCACTTCCCAGCAGGAAGCGGTTTATTTTACAGAAAACAATGGGTTTTGGAAATAGGCAAAAAGAATGATAACAATAATAAGGACCACTATATATATATATATATATATATATATATATATATATATATATATATATATATATATATATATATATGACTCTAAGAGCAACTCTTTTATGCACCCATTTTACAGAAAGAAAGACCGAGTGAGGCAGCTCACGGCTAGGAGGTGGGGAAGGAGGGGCTGACGGCCATATCCCCTGCATCCAGCCCCATCCTGCAGCCTCCGATGTGTCCACGTGCACAGAGCTTTTTAATTTCCAAGAGGCCTTACGTCCGCAGCCACCCGCGACATGCAGGCTGCAGAAACGCCGGTGACCATAACCAGCGGCAGCCTGGGGCCTGAGCTCACGGAACCCTGTCGATGCAGCTGGGCTCCCTGAAGCGGCCCAAGCACAGATCAACACGGAGGTTTCTGACAGCTCACAGCACAGTGCGCATACGCCAAAGGAAGGCGTGTTCTGGGGGACCGAAAATGCAACCGCATGTCCCTTCTGGTGCCCGGACCCCGACCCTCAGTCCTTCCTTGGGGGTTTCCTGGGGAAGAGGTAGCAATCAGCCCTGACTACCCACAGGAGGGCTCCAAGGAAAACACCTGCAGTTGTTCCTGAGTGATGTGACACATACGCCCATTGGCCAGGTCACACGGCACGCTGTTCTAGGAGAACAGTGCTTCGAGTCCCATTAGAACAGGCCACTTAGAGTCCCCTGTGGGGCTGCTGCCATGTCTGGTTTACTCGGCAGTGTTGGCTGAGAAGAGCGGGGGATGGGGTGCTTGGGAAAAAGGAAATAGGAACACCATCTCTCTCCGGGGGAGGCTAGGCAGCATGTGACACTCCTCTGGGACGTGTCCCTCTAACAAGCCGCTATTCCGAGGACCTCATCTGGGCAGGAATGACACAGAGAACTGCGACGCTGGGCAATGATGGCAGCCCGTGTCCAGGGAGAGGGCCTGAAAGGAGAGGAGGCAAGCTCATGGTCTGAGCATGCGAGCTCCATCACAGCGGCCCTACGCCTTCAGAAGGACATGCCCGGCTACCTGGGCCCAAAGAGAGAAGAGCAGATGAGAGAGGGCCAAGGGGCACTCCTGAGAGACAGGAAAGACCCCAGGAAAACGTGGGTCACTGCACCTTGATAAAAGCAGGCTCAGCAGGGAGCCGAGCCACAGAGAGTGAAGTGAGCAGGCTGAACTGGGCACCCTGAGTACAGACCGCTGTTTCCAGTTTAATCCGAAAGGGAAGGTATGAAACACAGGACAGGAACTGGAGGGGAGTGTGGGACCAAGGCAAAATCCTTTTTTTTTTTTAAATTTTTTTTTTTTAAGATTTTATTGGGGAATTGGGGAAGGGGAACAGCCAAGTTGTTGTCCTTCAGTCTTAGTTGTGGAGGGCGCA
>NW_017732027.1:246056-291179 GCF_001890085.2 Hipposideros armiger
ATTGGGGAATTGGGGAAGGGGAACAGCCAAGTTGTTGTCCTTCAGTCTTAGTTGTGGAGGGCGCAGCTAGCTCAGCTCCAAGTCCAGTTGCCATCTGGACGCCTATTGGCAGCTCGTGGCCGCTCAGCTCAAGGTGCCACGTTCAATCTTAGTTGCGGGTGGGCGTAGCCCACCATCCCATGCAGGAGTTGAACCAGCAACCTTGTTGTTAGGAGCACATGCTCTCACCAGCTAAGCCATCCTGCCACCTGTTGGCAGCTCAGCAGCAGCTCAGTTCGGGCACAGCTCACTGGCCCATGTGGGAATCGAACCGGTGACCCTGTTGCTCAGAGCTCGCACTCTTAACCAACTGAGCCACTCGGCCGGCCCCAAAATTCTTTTTTTAAGGTGGAACAAACTAGAGGATCTAGAAATGCTTTGGAGGAAGCAAGGACGGAGAAGAGCTGAAGATCCAGGAAAGAAGGTCAGATGGCGCCTGCAGTCAGAGGTTGGGGCCTGGAGCCCAGCACCTGCCCTCTAACAGGACCCAAGGGTGGCAATGCCCGCAGCTCCTCAGCCCATCCCTCCACGGAGGTCAAGAGGGCCACAGGGTCCACATGCTTTCCTGCCTCCAGCCCGCCTCTGACAAGGGTCACCAGGCACCCAGAAGTCAGTTGGCACTGAGAACAGACCCCTGCCCTACGCCGGGCAGCGCTCACAGGCTGGCCACCACCTCCAGTTGGAACCTCCAGTGAGAACTGGCCTCCCTGTGCCCTCGGCCCCGTTTATGTGGAGCACTGAGCAGCCCGCGTCGCCCGCAGGCCTTGGGTTCTAACTCCCACCGCACCTACCTCCCTCCCTGCCGTGCTCTCAATAGCACTTACCAACGTCTGACACAAATGTGTTACTGGGCTGTCTCCCCTCACTAGAATATAAGCTCTGTGAAAACAGACACTCATCTATTAAGTTCACTGCTGGGTCCCCAGAGCAGTTCCTGGCACCCAGAAGCAGCACGGCACATACATGCATACAACTTGAATGAATGAATGAATACACGAGCTAACAAATATAGGAATGGATGAGCAAACCCTTTCTTTGGCTAGTCACTGTGCTGAGAGCTTTACTGTACACGACCCCAGCAGTTGGGGGTACCATTACCCCCATTTTACAGTGACAACCACAGCCTAGAGAAAGGGAGTCACCTCAGGTGCTGGCCTGTGTGATCCCAGAACCGCCTCCCAACCACTCCACCCAGCTGTGGCTGAAAGAAGTGGCCACGGTGGGTGTCGTGGTTCTGGTGATGGGAGCACCTACCTGCTGCTAGAATAGCTCTGGCAAGTGGGGGGCAAGTGGGGGGAAGTGTGTCAGGAGGGACAGGAAAACAGGGTTTGGAGGAGAAGGGAGAAGTTTTGAGATGGTTTCTATGGAGAGTGGGAGAATGAGGTGACACGGAACGTGGCAGGGCTGCTGGGTGGTGGTGAGGGGGTGACGGGATTTCGGTGTGCCACATATCTGTAAATCCACATATCTTATCTTCCCCATGGATCTGCCCCAGGGCTGTGGGGGGATCATTTTGCCAAGCGCTTTGGAAAGGACCAGAAGCGAGCCCTCAGGGAAGGGGAGGTGGGTGCCTCAGCTGGGAAGGAAGGAGCGGGGTTCAGGCCTGCCCGTGTCAGCGTTCGCAGTCTGCTCTCGGGCGCGTTCCCTTCCCTTCTCTGGGCCTCCATTCCTCACTGTACAATGGAAGGAGTAATGCCCGACTCACAGGGTGGGGAGGGTTCCACAGAATACTCATGCGGAAAAGACAAATGAACGAACAGTAGGTGATTATCACTAAGGTGGCAATTCTCGTGTGACAAATGATTTCCATTTGTTCTGTTCAAATCCAAGAGGATACAGGCTGGTTCATCCACTGCCAGTTCCCCAGTGCCTGGCACAATGTGAGGACATGCGAGACATTTTATAGAAATCAGCTACACTGAATTAAAGTTTCTGTCTCATGAACTGGCATCTAATTAGGACACGGTTCAAAAGGGACAAACAGAACTGTACCTATTACAATTGGATTTTGCATCGGGGAAGAAAACAGACTCGGTTTCTCCACCACCTTCTTAAAAGTTCAGAGAAAGCATTAAGGACACTTAATGTCAAGTGAACTTAACACATAGTCGAGGAAGTGTGTGCAGCTGACGCGCGTTGTGTATTTGCTGTGCTGAGGCCAGGGGACGATGAGCAGCTACTTTAGAAAGTAACTCGAGCATCTTCTCTGGATGCCCGTGACCGTGCAGCTGCTTCGGGGTGCTGGGAGACATTACCTGTGGACTCGAGGTCCCCGACCGGGGCTCGATGGCCAGCCCCAGGGTGATCCCGCCAGCCAAGGCTTTCTTCAAGCTCTCCTTGACCTCCGTCAGCTCAAGCTCTAGGTTGACACGCTCCGTTTCCTTCTGCTTACACTCCTCCTCCAGCGTCTTCAGCTTCTCCTCCAGGATCAGCTGGGTCTTCCTGCCTGAAAGCCCAGAGAACAGTGTGGCTCCAACCACAGGCAAAGGTCACAGCACCAGAGGGCAGACACTTGGTGATCCTACGAGGGGCTCTGTAAGAGTTTTGGGGCTGAGCTCCCCCGACTTGAGTCCTTCCTACGAAACTCACATTCAGCTGTCCTTTAAAGGAACAAAGCCCTTTTCTCACCATGTGCCTTGGCTGCAGCTGGGAGAATATGGACCAGGAAGCAGGAAACCTGATTCTCACAAATCCCAAGAGTTCTGGGCCTGGGCCTCAATATTCTCATTTTAACATGTGGAATTAGGTTTGATGCCCGGCCCGAGCTGAGCTGCCAACAGGTGGCAGGATGGCTCAACTAAAAAAAAAAAAAAAAAAAGCCTGAACTAAAATGTGGAATTAAACTGTATGGCTTCCAAAGGTGTCACTGACTTGGGAAGTCTGGGTATTTTTCGGTCCTAATTCTTCTGCCACTTCCTTGTGAGTCCCCTTCTCTGCCCCTGTGGTCAAACTACAACCCAGCCTGTCCTCCACAGAACATGGCCCATATCGCTTCAAGTTCACCTGCTCCATTTAGTTTATGTGAAATAGTCAGAGTGGCACAGGAAGGCAAGTGAGGCACCCATTGGACAGATAAAAAAACCGATTCCAAGCGACTAAGCAGCTGGCGCCCATGGCCCTGGTCTAGTGCTCAAGGCATGGGACATTCTTTCCTTTCGAGGCCCAATGCTGCTGAGATCTCTGTATCTTCACTGCCCTGCTCCTGGACAGTTCTCTGGCTTAGCTCTGACTCCTCTCAGGTAGCCCTGGAGATGTCACATCCCGCCTCCTCTCACAGCTTATCTCTGATCTGCTCAGCCAACACCTGCCTCCCATTCTTTAAACTCCAAAAGCACTTCCTGTCACAAAACTCATTTCAGCACAAACTCAGAAAGGCTCAAACTCTGTGCCCCTGCACGCCACTTCCTTCCTGCACGGCAGCCACCTGAGAGCAGACCTTGTCCACTGGACTGGCCGTTCTCCAAACCAGCCCTCCTGCCCTGCCACTCCCACTCCAAGCTCACAGCATGGAAATCTAGAGTCAGTTCTGCCCCAGGGTAAGAACAAGTGTGGAGCCCAGGCCTATGTATTTCTCCAGGGCCAGCAACACACACCTCTTCCTGCCGGCGAGAATAAGTCTGAGGCAGGTAGTGCCCCGGTCCTGACTCGGTTCCCCCATGACTGCTGGCAGGTACGCTCAGCTCCTCTCTGGGGGTTGTTGCCACTGGCCTGGCCTCTTCCCCACCTCCCTTCGAAGAACTCAGACACTGCCTGCTCTCAGCAGTCCCGTCTCAGGGAATGGAGGGCTGCTTCTACCCATCCAGACACCTCTCTGTGGGCTTGTGAACGTGACCTGCCCTGTGGGCCGTTCCTGCTGAGAAACCCAGCTGCCTCAGAGCACACAGTGCTCAGGCTCCAGTGTGCCCCGACAACCCCTGCGGTCAGCACTGGAGGCCGGGACAGCTCCCGGCACCTCCCAGCCTTAGCGGCAGGGCGAGGGCCAGCTCTGGACTGCTGCCTGTTCCAGCATTCCGTCACCTTGGCCCTGCCCTGCACTTACCAGCAACGCTTCCAGGCTCCCAGAAACACTGCGCTGAATGAGGGCGTCTTATGAAGACGAGAGCCTGCTGAGCTCCAGGCCCAGCGGGCAGAGGAGAGGCAGTTTAGACTCTGACATGAGTGGGCGCCTCTTACCTGCGTTCACTTCAATGGCAGCCCTCAGGTCTCGCCTCTCTTTCCGGAGCTGGGCCAGCCTGTTCCGCAGGCCTTCCTTCCTCCTCAGCAGTTCCTCTTCCTTGGACTGCAGTCGCTTGGCATCTGCTTCGACCCGGTTCTTGCCATACTTATACTGGTCAGCATCTTAAGAAAAAAAAGCAGCAGTGAGAAGTCAGGTTTAACCAAGAAGATATTAGGGGATTCATAACGCTGACTCAATCAGCCAACTTGGCAAAATGACTCAAAGCTAGTGCTTTTCGCTAATTCAATAAGAGAAAGAACAGGACCAGGTTGAACTAAATAGAAAAGTGACTAGTTCAAATGATCCGATACACCTTGAAACAAATTTTTAAAATGAAAATAGAACATTAGGAAATTCCTTTAATTCTCTTCCCTTTCAGGCATGCAACTTAGGTTGACAGTGAACATTCTATAACCTGAAAAGAAAGAAGGATATCAATATCAAAAGTCGTCTCTGGGTTTGTGTAGTTGTCTGTTTTCTTCAAAACACATCCATAACACCGTCACATCTGACCCTGCGACTCCGCTGTCTGCTTATGCTAATGTGATGGCAGCTACATCCGCTGCTCTGGGATGGTGCCTGGTGAGGACTGAGCATGCGTGAAGTACCAGCTGGTGAACAGATGAACAAATGAGATAGTGAAGAGGCAACACAGAGTGGGGTCTGCAGCTCGACCCTCTAGGTTTGAATCCCTGTCGCTGTATGACCTTGAACAAGGTACTTAATCTCCCTGTGCCTCAGTTGCTCATCTATGAAATGGGAATAACTCAATGGGTTATTAAGAGGATTAAGTGAATATTTATAAAGCACTCAGCACAAACACAAAATGAGCACTCCATAAATGCTCAGTAAATAAAATGAGGGAGTGAATGAAGAGGAAACCAGTCTTAGGGAAACTGGAGGGCTCTGGCTAACATGCACATGACATTTGAATCCCGTGCCTGTGTGCTTCTCCTCTAATTATGCTGCCTTTGATAACAGTAACTTAGGAAATGCCTCTGTGGAAATACACTGGAGACAGGAAGTGATGGGGAGGCCGACAAGGCTGACCCGGGCCACCGTTTTTGAAGCCTCCAGTGTCCCCCACCACTTCCGATGGCTAACCGCTCGGACCTGACTGCAGCTCAAAGGACTCCCAGCCTTCACACATGCAGCTTCTTCACATTCCACAGCGCACGCCGATTATTTATCTGCACGTCCGACTGCCTTGCTAGACTGGAAACGTTAGTAGGGTATGGAGGTGGCAAAATGGTTAATAATGAAGGCCGTGGACCAGGCAGGTGGCTATGATTCTAGGCAAGCAATTCCTCTCCCTAAGCCTCTACTCCCCCGGCTATAAAGCACATTCGATAAGACCTGCCCCGTAGGTTTTAAAAAAGTCGATCTATGTACCTAAAACCCATCTCACAGAACCATCTGACACCTGAGACGTGGTGGACTCGCCCTGGCAGCTCTCATCACTGTCCGTGATAACACAGGCCCCAGAGCCCTGTGCACGCAGAGGCAGTGGGGAGCCCCGGGCAGCACTGCTCCTAACTGCCGAGTGCATCACTCCTGCAGTGCAAACCACAGGGACTGCAATGAGACACTGCACTGATGAGGGCAGGTGTGAGTCACCACTCCCCACCATCTAGCCCTTCCGAAGAAACAACACGCACACAGGCCATATTAAAGGCACCGCCGCCTGAGCTGCCCAAACCAACCAGCTGAAACCAAAGCACTGCTCTGTGGCTCAGGGTCAGGAGGTTCTGCAAACCGCAGTCAAAACTCTAGTCACTTATCTCTGAACTATGACGTTTCCCCGACAAACCTGTATGCAATAACCTATAAATTTCCCCATCATTTGGTCCCCTCGCAATAAACCCCATCCCGCCTATAACGCAACTGGCTGAATTCAGCAAAAACACAGAATGCAATTATTTCTCTATTTTGTCACCATTAGATGTCACCACAGTTAATAAAAATTCCCACCAGAAAGTCTCATAAAATAAAGGAATGAATAAATCATCTAGGAAACAAAATCGGCCAGGCACCGAGAGCGTCGCACGGGTCTGGGCCGATCCCGCCTCCCACGTGAATGACACTAACGTTTTAAGTGAATAGAAACACACCCGACTGCGTTAGGAAATGAGCTTTGCCAAAAAGAAAAGGTCCCGATAAGTAAGCACAATAAACAAATAATGATAAACAGGGATTTGGCCCAATGGCTCCCAACCTACCTGCTTGCAAGGTGCATTGGAGAAGCACCGCAGAGACAAGTTTATGTGAAGAACAGACAAGTGTCCTTGGGGCAGAAGCAGCCTCCATTGCTGAGGCTGGCCCAGCCTCCCCGCCCCAGTGTGCTCTGACTGTGAAATTAAATCGGCGCACACGGGGGTCAGCTAGTGTCGGGGGTCAGAGGGCGCTCACTGGAGCCAGCTGGCCTCATGCTCACTCATTCACACGCACGCTGCTCTTCCAGCCACACAGAGCCAGGGGCAGGAAGTACAGACACGGCCTCCCACACGATCCTGACACGCTCACCATGTCCAACTCACATCTCCCTGCCCTGGAAAACTTCCCTGCCAGCCCAGACCACAGGGAGCTGCTGAGTCTTGTAAGGGCCTGTGCTTCAGCGGGTCCACTGTGTGTCCGCGGTGTGCTTCTCTGCCCGACGGAAGCACCTACTCTGTCTTCTCTTTGCAACCCACCACTGTCTTCTCTTTGCAACCCACCAACAAGCTGAGCGCCTTGCATGGGCACGTGCCACCTGGCTGCCAAGCGGAGAGGCGCCCAGCATCACCAGGCTGAAGAGACACCAACATGTCCGATGACAGCGTCGCCCTAGCTTCATCCACCTGGAGATAAGGAAGCGTGTCTCACTGCTCCTCTGCTTGGTTAGCCCCTGCCAGCTTCGGACGAAACCTGGTGCCCACTCTGGGTCTGTTAGTCCCCCGCTGTGAGCCCCGGCAAAGCCACTAAATCACTCAGGGGTTATTTCCACGTTTGTACAGTGGGGTGGATGACAACACCTACCCTTATGAGGTGGCTCTGAGAATGACGCAGGAGGGCATGGAGACGATATGGCAGTGCGGGACCAGGGTCCCTTAGAAATCCGTATTTCTCTCGTGCTCTGGAGTCCGTTATTACCTGGATCATTTCATCATAGAAACCAAGGTAGCCACTCGTGTACATCTAACACATGGAAGCCGAGTTTAGAGCATTTAAGTGACTCGACTGAAGTTACTAAGTCCCCAACAGATGGGGACACAAGCCCAGGGCCCCCGCGGCTATACTGCTGCCTGCACCTACCGCTGCCTCACGATCAAATGCGCTTAACCAGTTCCACAGTTAACAAGCCAGCTCTGCTTTTCTTTCATATACAGACTCGTAAAGGCTGGGTAAGAAGCATTGCTGTTCTTCCACCCAGCAAATGAGGGTGACGCTGCTCCAGGCCCATCAAGCCCGCTGACCCCCAACCCCGGCCTTCTCGATCTGAGCGAGGAGGAGGGAAGACGGCTCTTACAGCCCAACTCCGCAAACCGTAGCTACAACTAGGACGCGACAAGCCAAGTGACACCCTTACTTGAAGGTGTGCGCTTCACGCTGGCTGCCGAATCCGCTTTCTTCTGCTGGCTGCTCAGAGCCTTTCCTTTTCCTGTAACTCCATTGGAGGCTACTGGGGGCTTTTTACCCTTCAACTGTTGAAATAAACATATGAGAAAATTAAAAACAAACAATCAAAAAAATCTTTTTTTTTTTTTTTTTTGCAGTAACTTGTTTCGGTCTCTGACTCTAAGTAGCATCTAGCATAGACAGAAAAACATGAGGGTAGAAAACCAATCTGGTTCCCACACACTGGGCTGCTGTGACCTCCCTGGACTGGCTAAGAGGTTCCAGCACTGAGGGACTGAGGATGTCGTCAGCTGGCATGCAGTAAAAGCTGTGTATTTCTGCTGGGAGATCGCCACTGCTTGTCCGGACACCGGCACAGGCAGTGGGGTACTGAGCGACTGGGCTGAGATCGCTGGAACTCGGTTTCTGACAAACAGCGTTTCTTTTGTGGGAACGCTCTTTCGGGGGGCAGCATGACTGTGCAATCACTTCCTGCTTCCAGCGCGTCTAAGCTGCCTGACGTCCTAATGGGATCAATAACTACCTTTTGATTCACTGACAGCAGCTGCGGAAGCAAGAGACTCATGATATAGAGACAGTTTGAACTAAATTTGGACCAACCACAGGTGTTTAAAAAAAGTCAGTAGTACCCCTACTTCTTGGATTGCTGTCTTTTGCTCAAGTGCAGGCGTGTGCCTTAGCTGTTGTGACGCTTTCGGCTGGAGGGCAAAGGCTAACTCCAGGTTAGGCTTTTCCACCCCCTCCTGCCAAGGGGCCCGTGTTTGGAAGGTATTAGGGCCTAGCTTCAAATGCTGGCTCTGTCACCTAGGAGCGGCTGAGCGAGTCACTGACACTTTCTGAGCCTCCATTTGCTTAGCAAACTGCCAGACTTTTGACATCAGGACTCAGAAACACTACATAGAGGCTCCCATGCCTGAGCACACATGGGTCTGGGCCCCTCGACTCACCAAAGAGACTTTCCAGAGCTGGTATCTGAACAACTATTATTAAAAATCAAAAACAAATTGCTGTATGATCTGAAATTCTAGGATCTTTCGGGCATTCATTATTTTTTTAAGAGTACCCCAAAAATAGAGGAAAAAAAATCTAAAATGTGCCCGTCTGTTTTGTGTGTGTAAAGCATTCTTACATATGATGTATAGATCTCTATTTAACATATAAAAAAATTCTTAGGTTGAAAATACATGAAAACACAAAGTTAGTCTTTACATTGAACTGTCATAGCTTGCCATAAATATGAGGTATGGGACGAGCAACAGTTCAATATCAAGGTTACTTATCATTCAGTGATCAAATGACAATCCCTAATCCTTATTACTTGGTTTTAGGGAGCACGCTTTTATACTCATTATGGAAAAGTACCACAGTAATCTGAACAATCCTACTTAATGTTTAAAGATGAAAAAGCAGTTGCTACATGGAGTCCACCATTCCTCACTGACATGTAATGAGAAAATGAAAAAAAAATGCAGCTCAATAATCTCCTGAAAAGTCTTGCTGTCCCTGTCCTCTTTACAATCTTTGCCTTTAGATGACATAATTCACAAAATTCACTGGGGAGTTTTCCAAGAACGGAAAGAGAGCCAGATGCAGGTAATGAAATATGGCTTAAACCATGAACCAGTTAGGAATATTAATCAGTTCCTAGGTGGCCAAACGTTGATTGCACTTGCAACTTATATCCTGGCTGGGGGAAAATAAATCATGCTTTACCCTTGATGAGCCTCACCTACTACCCGTTGGTGTCATTGCAAAACTGTAAGAGGACCATGACTCAAAGAGTGCTCTAGAGGGTGACAGAACACGATGCTGTACCTGGGAGCCGAGCCCGAGGGACGCCCTCCCCACAGAAGACGTGTTAGTGACAGACTGAGTGGAGGGCAGACCGCAGGAGGTGGGGTGTTTGTAATGGTTACAGGACAGTTTGTCAGTAGATAGCCTAGAAGCCTTCCTGTCAGCAGGCGGGTGGCGTGCAAAGATTTTCGGAGACGGCAAGTTATCGTACAGGACTGCGTTATCATAAAGCACCTCTTCTCCCAGGCCTCCGCTACAGGAAGCAGGAAAGCCATCTTCGGGTTCCCACTGTAATACACACAGCTTTGTCGTTAGTGTCTCGGCCACAGAAAGCACAGCAGATCTTAGCATACTGCGATGTTATTAGCACCCCCACACATGCGCACATACCCCCAGCTGTTATCAATAAAACACGGACACACAAGTACTGTAGGTGAACTGATTCAGAAGAACTTTCCTACTTTTGGGGACTTTAGGAAAGTTTTCTTTCTTCCTTAAGCCATCCCCAGAGTCACTGGCTTATGAAGGTGTTCTGTTTTTTAAAGCAGGAAAAAGAAGTGACTTGACATTTCTTTCTTTAAAGAACCCGATTTCAGACGGAAGTCCTGATCCGGAAAGCAAAGCGACATGATGGCAAACATGGTGAAAGCCCAGTGAAGCGCTTCCTTTTGTTTTACAGTCATCATTACGGTCTAGGCCAGGGGTCGGCAAACTGTGGCTTGCGAGCCACACGCGGCTCTTTGGGTACGTTCCGTCTCAAAAGTCTGCCAACCCCTGGGAGAGCCAATCCTGTCCCTCACAACAATTTAAAATTATTCGAGAGCCATAAATATATTTTTACATAATCACCATTATATGAATAATATCATTTAAAAATTTTATAAATGAAACTATGATAGTTGTATTTTCATTTTCAATTTTAGTTCAGAGCCTGTGACTCACGAGCCGCAGTTTGCTGACCCCTGGCAGCTCTTCCATCTCAAAAGTTTGCGGACCCCTAATCTAGACAATTGTTTTAAGTGCTTTCCAAATATCAAACTCCATAATTCTCATGAGGATCTTATGAAGTAGGAGGAAACTGAGGCAGAGAGGTCACAGGGCTGGTTGAGGCGAGCTGGCCTGCACAGCCATGCTAAGTGCACAGGATGGTGGGCCTGTGGCCTGCAAGCCGTCCACGCCTGCAGGCACTGGGGACTGGGTGCTACAGGGATGTCAGCCTGTACTGCGTTCCATACTTGGTTACGGCTGATTAAAGTGCCATAACCAAAACACAGTCTGAAAAGAAAGAAATGAGATCATCTCAGAAAATAGGATGTCTCCAAGTATAATTGATAAGATGGCATTATTTTAGCGGAAAACCTTTGTCTAAAGGACTAAAATAGCCACAAGCTATGTTAGAACACAGACATTAAAGGACACATTAAAACCCCAAACTACCAACCATAGCCAGATTCTTCTAAGCTTTAAAGGTCTCTATAAATTGCTTTGCATTTACAAAAAGAAAAAAAAAAAAGGGAAAAATTAATTCATATATTATGCTCATTTTACACTATTTTTATATCCTTCTTGCAGAGCTTCTTTCTGCCAGACTGTAATTACAGCCTTTTGCTATAAAAATAGAAAAAGCTTTAAGATTCCATAGTAGGGGTATTCTTCTTCCTTTGCAATCACTTCAGTGTGTCTATTTTTGTGATGCTGGGGACCCATCTACAATCTAAAAATAATGGAACATGCAGATAAACTTGGATGTGAGAGTTTCGTAATGACAACCGAGCATATATTTGTCCAGGGTAAAAATGGTCCAGACTAGACTATCATTTTCCTAAAATACCAGGGGATTAAATCACATGAAGACTTAGAAACTGCATAGAAGTTTCTAGATCAAAAGTGTGTGTGTCCTTGCACGTATGCGTGTCAGAAGATCCTTTTGGAGATTCACTTTCATCTTGTGTTAGGCCTCAGGGGGGGCACTGCATGGGTAAGGTCACTGAACTTGAAACACAGCTAAGATGTCAGGTTTGGGGTCAGAAGGAGGAACTTTATGGAACAGAGAAATGAAGCCCTCCGAGAGAGACGGCCTGGTGGCAGAGCCTGGCATGTGGAAGAGTGCTGCGAGGAAGGTCTGTGCCTCCAGGGGCCGTCACCAGCCAGGACCCCCCATGCTATGCACACGACGCTATGTCCTAGACACTCGAGTGCCCACCTAGCAGTACACCCACAGGACACAATCCCAAAATGTGAGACCTCTGGGAACAGCACGTTGCAATTTCCAAAAGATTTAGCTGTGAGTGACCCGGGTGTGGCGGGTGCCACATAATGACCAGAGCGGGCTGCGACAGTGGCACTCGCTGAGAATCTGCGACGGTGTCGTTCTCCAAACCCACAGCTCAGCCGCATGCTTTCATGAGGAAGCCCTCTGAGGAAAAGGGACGTGAAAGAGCCTTTGGGAGGGAGACTCAGAGACAGTCTGGGTGTCAGCTTTCCAAACAAGCTTGTCTGAGATTAAAGGCTCCGGGAAGCTGACCACTGTCTGGACAGCAGCTGGGCCTACACAGGGCTGAGGCTGCTCCATCCCGAGGCGCGGGTAGCTGCACACAGCTAATGGGGACCAGGAGAGCCAGCGTCACCTTGAAAATGGCGCAGTGACTAGGCCGAAGCACAGGGCCCCGACTGAGACGCCTTCTTGTAAGGGCCACCACGGACTTTTCCTAAGCGGGTGGGCTCGCACGAGCATCTCCACAGGGATGGATGCAGGGCTGTGGTGCAGTGGGCACCAGGAGGGCCCCAAACTCGGGAGACCCCATGGCAAAGGCGGTGGTGAGAGTGGGGGGCAAGGAGGAGACGGACTGGACCCAATGCTTTCTTGCTGTGGGACAGGACGCGTCTCCCACCCCAGACCCAGGCAGGGCTCTATTTGATGGACTCTGCAGCCAGGCTGGAATTTCACAGGGGCTCTGCTCACACCCTGATGCCCATGCCAACCATGAACCTGACGTTCACCTTAACCTTCTCTTGGACAGCTCCCTGCCAGGCCCAGGTCCCCGTTAGCTCTCCTCCCACTAGACGGGAGGCCACTTAAGGCTATACCTTACCCGTTTTGTTTCCAGTCCCTAGCACAGAGTCTGGACAACAGGAGCCTCAGGAAGATAAGGGGGGAGGGAAGGGAGGAGTGAGGGAGGGTGGGGAACGAGAAGGTGAGGAAGGAAGGGGCAAGACTGAACCGGGGAGAAACCCCTGCTGAGAGTCAAAGCACCGTGGACAGCCTGTCCCCGGCTGGAAGCCCAGGGAGGCCCGACGGTGGGGAGGAGGTCTGACAGGGGAAGGCCCATGGCATGTGTCCTGACTTCCAGTTTGCTCACATTTCTGAGCTCTGGGGGTCCTGACCCCCTTCCTGTCCTCAAGAAGGCAACGGTCTACTGACTCCTTCCGTGGGCAGGTGTGGATTTTATGATGATAGATAACAGGGAGCTGAGAGGTGACATCCATCAAAATACTAAGAAAAGAATGGGGAAGCTAAACAGTAAGAAAAATATCCAAAACACCTTCCAAGGCTGAAAAACTCACAGTGAACACAGTCTATGCCTGCCTTGGAAACCTCCTAAAACAGAGGCCAGTGCAAACCCGGCCAGAACTGTGACTCTGAAGGCCTGACCTCCGATTACCCAGACGATGGATACGGTGCCCGGTCCAGAGAAGATGCTCAATAAGTGGCTGTGAAATGAATAGTGTAGAGACATCGTGAAACAAATGTTTACTGATGAATTTTGCTAATTATACCTAAGACACAAACTGAGAGCAAATCAAAAAACTCCTGAGGCCAAACAAACATCCTGAAGGCTATTTCAATACAAGAAGCTGCACGGTGTATATGTGGTATATGCCCAGCACAAGACGGGGGGTAGGGGTACCAGTTCCCTGAGTGTACTCTAGGGAGGGTATCTTGAGTTTGGAGTTTGGTCAGCACCCTATGGCAACACTCGCTTTCTGATGGTGACCCCTCAGCGTTTTGATCACACAGGGAAACAGCAATTCACTGATAACTCATACCGTATTACATTCTGATCCATCTGAGGTATAGGCTCCAACGTGTTACCCTTTAGTCAGAATTTTGGGATATGCCAAAATCTTTAATTAATGACACTGACATTGAATGACAAACTGTCCAGTGGTCTCAAATCCCCTACTTGTTCAAATGCAGAGTAAGACAAACAGCTGGTCAAAAACAAGGACAGGAGAGATGGGATAGAGTTTCATCTTCCTCAAAGCGTGAAAAAGAACTTCATCTCATTTGGACTGAAAGCAGGGGGACTACATTACAGAGGTTTTCAGACACTCCTGGCTTCTAACATGAGCCACCATTCCCTCTGGAAGCATGGCATACTCACCGAGCCGTTTATACAGGGGACGTCGTCGTAATGCAGCGCTGTCCCACTGGGGTGGGCGTAGCCGTTGGAGATGCCCCCTAGATACGGGTTAGTAGATAGAACTCGCCTGTTCATGAAGCTGAAAGACAGGACATGAGTTAACACTCCAGTCAACCGACAAGCCTTACGTAAGTTCTGACCTGACGCTCAGGGCTGCGTCAGAGGCTATGGGGGGACAGAAGAAGTACCAGGACCGGGGGACCACACTCCACACCTATAAAGGAGGATACCACCACCTGGCAGGATTGTGACAGGGCCTGGTGACAATGCAGGCTGGGTACATAAAGCAATGCCTGGCACATAACTGGCATTCAATAAACAACAACCATTTTCATTATCAGCAATCTATAGCAGGGTCTGCTCCTGCCCACTGCCTGTTTTTGGAAATAAAGTTTTATTGAAACACAGCCTTGACCCTTCATTTATGGACTGTCTATGGCCACTTTCGAGATTTTTACACGCCTCTTTCATGAACCTATTATCAAAGTCAGAGACCATACGGGCTGCAAAACTGAAATATATGTACTGTGTGGCCTTTCTGGGAAAGTTCGTGGACCCTCTAAGCTCTTTAGAGTGTTTATTCCATGGCATTTCTCGAGTTCTCAGTGTTCATTCAACATCACCTTCCCTTCCGCCCTCCAATCCCTGAACGTTTGAGAGCCCTGACAGCATCCAGTGTGACCCTTCAGAAGGCAAGCCGGACAAGTCATCCCTCTGCTCAAAACCTCCGGGGAACCTCTGAAGTGGCTCCAAAAACATCCAAAGCACGCCTGCGAGCCTGTGGCTGCTGGTCTCTGCTGTCCCTGCTTCATGTCCCCAGATGGTCCCCAGCCAGGCTCCCTGTGGCTCTGTCACCACAGGCCTTGCCCCCCCCCCGCCTGCCTGGGAGCTCCTCTCCCAGAGCCCCTCACTTCTTTCAGCCTCTGTGGGAATATTACTTCATTGAGAGGCCCTCCCCGAGCACCCAAAATAAACAGCGCCCCATCCCACCTCTGCATCACCACCCTTCTGTTTCTTCTTCCTATTACTCATCACTGCTGAACACATAATTACGCGCTCACTGTTTGTCCCCATGAGAATATCAGCTTCAGGAGAACAGGCCCGGCTCAGTTCTGTTTGTTGCCCTAGTTCAGTGTTTGGGACAATGGCTGGCCTATGAAAGGTGCCCAATACGTGCCAAGTGAATGAATGTCTGAGTGGTTCACTCATGAATTTAGGTGTGTTGTACATAAAAAACTTAATACCCAGAAAGAAATAAGCTAGATAGCATTTTCTCCCAACTGGGTAAACTACACCAGTCTAGAGCTTTAAAAAATGATTTTTTTTTCAAACTTTATTTCTTCGTAGGATCTTACACTTCTGTGGTAACTAGGTGAATAAAAAAAGAGTAAATGCAAAAAAAGTGAGGGAGGTACCGGGCAAAGTGAAAACTAAGCTAAACTGATTTCTGATTAAGAAGGGAGCAAGAGGAAAAGGGTTTTAGGATTAGTCTCAGAATTCTGATGGTTGCCGCCCTGGCAGAGGCTTTCAGAGCGCAGCTACTGCCCTCTGCCGGCGGAAGGCCACTATGCACGTCCACACTCACCGTAAGCACATTACGCTTTAACTTACAAAATAACTCCTCTTGCTCTTTTCTGATAAAAAAAAAGTATGTGATTATTCTATATTTAAAATACATAAAAGTATGTAGGAAAAGAAAAAATACAAGAAGGAAGGAAAAATTTAAGAGATCTATGCTAACAGATTTTTGATATGTTTTTAAATATGTATGTATTTCAGATTTTTCTAATTTGAATATCTCACTTGAGGGTATTTGGGGTAAGACTATGCACTTGTTCTGTCAATGAGAGGCAGTAACGGAATAAATGAAAACCCGCCATGTGGCCCAGCGCCCCCCCGCCCGCTCCCCCCCACCAGCCGCAATACAAGCATCTGTTACGTGTCTCTCTCCTCCTGGTACGTGGCGCCCCTCGCAGCAGGGACTGCCCCGCGCTAGCTCTGGATCTCCACCTCCTGGCATTGTGCCTGGCACTTGCACTGGTACACAGATGCCAGAAAGGAGTAGGGACCATGAGGGCCAGGGCAGAAGCTTCCTTGCATGGAAGAAACACCAGCAGGATGCTTCTGACTCAGAGTCAGAAGAGCGAGAGGTCACAGGCACACAGAATGTTCTGGCTGGAAGACACCTTGGCCACCACCATCTAGTCTACCCCTCACCTTACAGAGAGGGACGTGGGCCCCAAACACCTTACAGAGAGGGACGTAGGCTCCGGGTCCTACAGAGCGAGTGGGGCCAAGATTAAGTATTAGGTTCCTCTCTTCTGCCTGGTGCTCTTTCTACAACAGAGCTTCCAGCCAAATTGAAAAGTAAAAATGAATAAGAGACCACATGCTACTTGCTAAACCCAAATCATAAGTAAGTCACTCATAGGAAATATTTGTATATTATCGTTAAAATACACATAAAACTCACTCTCATCACCACTGCTAAGTGCACAGTTCAGTGGCACTAAGTGCCTTCATGCTGTTGTACAACCATCTCCCCCATCCATTTAGAATTTTATCTTCCCAAACTGAAACTCGGACCCCAAGAAACATTAACTCCCCCTCCCCCAGCCCCTGGCAACCTCCATTCTACTTTCTGAGCTATGAATTTGCCTCCTCTAGTACCTCCTAGAAGTAGAATCATATAGTATTTATCCTCTTGTGACTGGCTTATTTCACTGGGCATAATATCCTCAAGGTTTATCCATGTTTTATGGAAACACATTTTTACATAATCTTCCAGGAATTCAGACAAGGTGACTGAAGATAACAGTTTCCTATCAGTTTGTCTATTCCCCTCTCTTTGTTTATACAGACCCATTGCTTTTTATCATCATCAGCAGCATAGCTTTCTCATGGGTCTCCAACTAAGCATGGCTCGAAAAGAGTTTCAGGAGAAAAATTGAGAACATTTCCCTTGTATCAAAGAATCTATATATCTAATTTAAAAATGGGCCTCAGGAAAATATGTTTCAGTGGTTTACCATTATTAATATTCCTACATAACCACTTTTCCTGGGAGAATTTAAATGAGTATTTTTTCTTTTACTGTCCTCTTTCCAAAATATATCATTGTCCTCTCTCCCTCAGACACGGCCAATGCAGAGACACTTTCCCTAATACCCTTGAAAAAATTCATAGCTGCCAGTTTGCATAAAAGCAAAAAACGAATTTAATCTTAGAATATTTATTACACCGGCAAGCTACCATATTTTGTTTTACACAGTTTCCTTGTTTAATTTCTTAAGTTTTACAAGAATGTTTAGCTAGAAAACTGAAACATGGAAATAAATTTTATTGTTAACTAACATCTATAAAGATTTTAATGAGGTAGCAAAGATTCTTGCAGCTAAACTCATTACATGCACATTTTTAATCAATAATTTTTCAATATTGCAATCTACATTGCTTTCTTAAAAATGTGACCTTCCCACATTGGGTTTAGATTAATATTCCCTCCTTTAGAAAGAAGCCCCCATGTTCTAAGGGAACTATTTTATTCAGGGCTTCTCTTAAATGGGGTTATCAGTTTGCTGCTTATAGTTGAAGTCACATGTGGGTTTAGGAGAGGCTTTTGGGAACCTCATAACTTCCAAATAACCAGTTAACAGCCATAAATCTTCTCTTTTATGTCACTCTAGATATGTAGATTTTGCAAACCCAATTTATGGATATTACATTTCTTAAAAAGCCTCTTTAAATGAGCTTTATTTAATGAATGATGAGAAGATTCATTTTAACCTACCTGCATTTTGCTGATTAATGTTACTATTGAAAAATAATGAATGTACACAGAACAGTCGGTCCTTAACTATGTCATCCTAATTTCACACAAAGGAACAGTAGTCAGAATAGGTGGCTTATACTTTAGAAAACCTCTCGAATCACTGGAGATTGTCTGGACCATTCTGTGCAGGCTATTCCCCAGCTGGGGTAACTCGGCAGCCTGGCTCCTAACATGGGCCAAAGGTAACTTTACTTAGCTCCAGCATATCCTAGCCAAGCATTAAACAAGTGTTCATTCCTCTTCTTTCACAGAAAATGTAATAATTTTAGTGCTTCATCAAGGATATCTTAAGTGAATCCAGCATTTTCCTTCACTGAAAGTGTGTGGTGCGTGTTGTGGTACGATGACTGTACCGAGTTACCCACCGTTGCTTTTGCACCATTGATGCAAATGGCACAATAGTGAAGAAGGAAAACAATTTCTTAGTATTATTAGGAAAATAGTTTTGACTTTTTGGACTGCCTGAAAGGGTTCTGAATACCCCCAGGAGCCTGTGGACCATACTTTGAGAACTGCAACTATAATCATCTTTGCCATCAATGTGTTAAAAAAAAAATCATGATTCAAAAGAATGAGTTTGTATGCAACAGCCTTAAAAACAAACAAACGAAAAATCACAATTAAAATTTTGAAAAGCCCTGATTGATGGCTTTGAGAACTCAGTCCTCATTACAGCAATATGTAGAATCATTTCTGCTTTACAGAACTGTTCCCCTAACACAAGGGTCAGCAAACTACAGCCTACAGGCCACATCCGGCCCACTGCCTGTGGTTGCAAATAAAGTTCTATTAGAACACAGTCACACCCATTTGTTTACATATTGTCTACAGCTGCAACGGCAGAGCTGAGTGGTCACAACAGAGAATATTAGGCCCACAAAGCCAAAACTATTTACTATCTTGCCTTTTACAGAAAAAATTTGCCTCTTCTAATAAGAAACATAGAGGGTTAAAATGACAAATAATTCACTAAAGTTTAGATTAATATAATACAAAAGGGAGAGTTTTCAGTTGTTTTTTCTCCTGAGGCTACAGGTGCACATAAAAAGTAAAAAAAAATGAGGGAGAACATGAAGTTGTTTAACTTCAGTGCCATTTCACATGGCAGTGGCTCTTACCAGAAGGTCTGTTTGGCTGTCTGAATGACATTCGCAGACATCTCCACATCTATGTAGTCGTAGTGCAGGGCCCCGGGGTCTGTCGAAGACCCCGTCTCAGCCAGCAAAATTCCAATCCACCTGCCCATGTCTTCAGAAGAAGACGCCTGTCCCAGTAAAGGAGAGAAAGTGCATTTTATTTAACTAATGGTAAAGAGTTTTAACATTTTCATAAATATGTCAACAGAGACCACAGAACAGGAAAGGAGGTGAGACGTAAGGAGTAGGAATGAGACAGAAGGTGCAGGTATTGCCTGAGTCATGGGATCAACGCAGAATTCACAGTAAGCCTTAACGCAGGAGGTTCCCCAATGACCAAATCCAAGGAAATAAAAAGCTGAGGTCCTAAAAACGCCTTCCAATTATTTTGGGGAAAGGCACTAGGGTGTAAGACATGGAAATGAGTATGATTAGTTAAATCTCAGCTAAAGGAAGTTGTTTAGAAAGTCTTATTAATTTGGCAACAAAATCTGGCCAGAAAATGAAGCCCCTGCAACTATAGCCGGCCTGGCCTGGAAAGCACCGTCGGGTCTATGCCTCTGGTGGCCTCACACGCTGCTGCCCAGCCGCCCTTGCTGCAGCCTCCTAAATGGGCCTGAAATGGCCATTTTATTTCCCTTGATTCGACAGTATAAAACACTTACTTTTACATCAGTGTGTTTATATAGGTGTAAAAATGATTCACAATCATTGGGCTTCTCTGTGTGTGCTATTTTTAGGCTGTTTGAAATGTTCCCCAGCCCCTGACTTGGATCTGCTTAACTTGCAAATCTGAAACATGTCTTTAAGATTTGCTTCACTACATTTTTAAGTCATTCTTGTTAGGTGATTTAGAAAATCAATTATATTACATTTATAGTGGTATATGAAATGCCTAAATAAATTTGATTAATTAAATGTGTAAATAATGTTTAAAGTTTAGGGGACACTGCACTATCAAACATAGGAGTTAAGTGAATGTCAAAGAAAAGCTACATATATATAAAAATGCTTTCAGAGCTGGTTGCTAGTGGTGGAACTCTGTGTGTGTGTGTGTGTGTGTGTGTGTGTGTGTGTGTGTGTGTGTGTGTGTGTGTGTGTGTGTGTGTGTGTGCGTGCGCGCGCGCGCGCGCTGATGTAATGACTGGAATACAGAAGAGGTTAATGGAACATGGCCACTCTCTTTCAAGGACTTGGGGCCTGCACCTGCAGTGCTTGGGTCGAGGGCAGGACAGGTAAGCTCCTCCCCAGGCCCTCACATCTCTGCCCCCCTTCCTGGATTTCTCCATCTAGGCATCCAGCCCAGGCTCCCTCAGGCTGCAGGCACAACTCCCCACTCTTCCTTCCTGCACACCCAGCGCGTGCCAATTCATGCCTGCTTGTCCTGCACCCTCTCTCAGATCCGCTGCCAAAGCTCTCAGATGAGCCCAGCATTGTTTTCCATCAAGAGTATAGTTTCCTCATTTATGTTTCCAGCTTACTCCCACTGCCATCCACCCTGCCGTTTTCAGCCTGCGGAAATTCTTATCAAGTACACCGACTGCAGCCAACACGCATGTTTTACAGACACATAAAGAAGGCGAGAGAAGAAAAGATTTGGTTGTGATCAAAGTCCTCAACAGAACGAGGACTGGGACCTAGCTATCCTGCTCCAGCCAGGCCTGGCCTCCTTTCTGTGACATCACAGGCTGCAGAGTCAGCGCTGCGGCAGCAGGCAGGGCTCGGGACCTGTTATCTCCAGCTAGTGGGCCAGGAGCCCTGTGGGAAGGAGAACTACCGTGTTTCCCCAAAAATGAGACCTGACCAGAGAAGAAGCCCTAGCATGATTCCTCCAGGATACGGAGGGCACGCACCCCTCACATGAGGGTTTTATGACCTGTTCAGGGAGAAGGGCGCCTTTTCCACAAACTCCTTCAGCTTAAAATATTCAATATGCCAAGGAGCCATATGTTGGCACCTAAAATCACGCGAGGGCTTATTTTCTGGTTAGGTCTTATTTTTGGGGAAACAGGGTAGATTGTTCATCTTCTTTAGCCCCCATCGAAAAAGAAGCTGCCATGAAAATCGTCTCTGAAACAAACTCCCAGCTCCTGTCAAGACCTCTGGATTGCCTTCTGGGCCCCCGGGATCTCGGGCACGGCTGGGCTTTTTCCTCCACTGATCAGTATCACCACAGTCAGGTAGAATCTGGCTCTACATCTGATGAATTAGAACACACATCACCATTCCACGGACCCTAACAGACCTCGCTCTATGGACTGTGTAGCATAAACAGGTACTGTGGAAACTCTACCACCTAATACTTGTGTATACATGGATACACGCCATCTGTGTGTGTGTGTGTACCTCTGCGTCTTAACCATGACAATGCTGAGTGGGGGAAAAAGACAAAGGGGAAAAGGTCTGAACTCATATTGGGGAGAAAATAAATTAATAATATAAGGGATGAAAAATAAAAATTAAGACTTTCAAAACTGAAAGTTGTTAAGTCTGTTGCTAAGAAATTCATTTTAATTACTTTTTCTGTTTTAGTGAATCTGTTCTAGAAAGGCAGCCAAATAAACAATAAAATGAATACAAAGCCCAGAGCTCCTAAAAACGAAAGGTCTCCTTTTTGGTTTCCATGTAAGCTGGCTCACTGGCCACTGTCTGTATGGCAATGGGCTGTCTGAAGACACCTACCTATTCATCTGTAAAGCACTCAAGAGCATTCTGAAGGGTGAGTTAAAGGAAACACCACCATTTCAAAGGCAAACCATAATTAAGGGGGAAAAGTTCTACTGAAAATTTTAGAACAAGTTACTTTCTGGCTGCTTTAAACAACGTAATCCACAATATGGAAGTGTATGTAATTTCCATGCAAACACGTGCAGGGAGGAAAGAAACAAGGAGGTAACGTGGCAGACAAGTTGATGTGTACAGCTTAGCAGAAAAGGGCACAGTGCTGTTTTCACAGTGTCCCTCAGAAAGAGGGGGTGACAGAGGAAGAAAAGCAGAGACGAACCAGATGGGCAAAGTGAGAGAAAAGGCCGTGAATCCAAACACGGCACCGCCAGCACGGCGCAAGGCCTTCTGACAGGCGTCGGCACTGGCTTCTGGAGGGAGGACCGCCCTACCTCTAACACAGCCACCTCCTGCCCGTTGCGAAGCAGTCGGAATGTCAGGGGGTGTTTGGAGTCCAAGCCAGGGATCACCTCACAGCCACGGAGAGGAACGGAGACGATGTGGGTCTTCAGATCGGCCCTGTCCTTGTGGAAAACGAGCTTGTTGTCCTTGACTCTGCACCAACGCTCCCGCCAGCGGCTATTGGACAGCACATTCAGGTAGCCTGCGAGGGGACAGAAGCCAAAGTTTCAGCCTCCTGGGGGAGGCAGGGCACTGGTGAAGGCAGGCTAAAGAATCCAGAAGGTTGACATGCGCAGAACAAATCCTGCACACAGTTTTGAACACAGACCATGTAAACAAGGAGAGCTGTCACTGTCATATGACTAATTTCAAGCAAGCTCCGAGGGCTTCACAGGACAGCACCTATCAGAAGCCCCTAATTGAATGTGGTGTGTAACGTGTGCTTGAGAACCGGGCACCAGATGGTTCAGGTTTCTGTGGAAGCCGGAGCTCACCTGCAGGATGGGCAAGGCCACTAAGCATCCGTGACTAGATGGCGAGGAGGAAATGAGGACATGATAGCCGGCTTCAATTAGCGAAAGGGACATATGGAGATGGAGTCAGAGCAGCTACAAATGACACAACTAGGACAAAAGTTATAGGAAGGCAGATTTTGGCTTAACATGAGAAAAAAACGATTGAAAATGAAAGCTTTCCAAGAAATGGAGGCCTTGTGTGTGTGTGGGGGTGGTGGTAATAAGTTCCCCAGCACTGGACGTATTCCAACAAATGATGGAAACACCTCAGCATGAGACTCCTACCCAGAGGCCAAGGCGTCCTGAGTGACCCTCATCTTCCGAGGCGGCCTGCTGGTTCGAGGGTTCTGACTGGTGGGGCCTGCCCAGATGACATCTAAACGCTTGAGCCGGAATGTATGTGAGATTTTGCCACTCATGTCATTCCACTGCACAAAATCTTTAGTATATCACAGACATGGAGACATGGAGATCCAGAAATAGATACATAGAAATACAGATACACCAGACGTGCCAAAAAAATGTGTACAAGTGGACACTTTGGTCAGTGTCGGTCAAGCAGTAGTTCACCGTCATCAGAAGTGTCTGGACGCTGATGGGAACCACATTGAGCACCTCTTTGTAACTGCAGAAGTCAAACGTGACTTGTATTCATCTTTTGTTATCAGTATATATTGACTATTACTATTTTAATAGTTTTCCTTTCTTAAAACGTGTACACATTTTTTTGGCACTCTCTGTATAGATATATAGCTCCACATGAGATCAAGTTACAGGAAGAATTATCCTTATTTTTATAAAAGAAATCTCTTCAAATACCAAAGAAACCTGATCATTTTGTCACAAACATAAAATGTATTTTTCTAGAAATGACAAGGCATAAAAACTAGATTTCACAGGGTAGCTGTGACTGCTGACCACTCCATAATGCTAGTAAATTACTGCCCCCTTCAAGATTTAGGAAGTAAGTTAAATAGCATACAAAATGTAGGTCAATAAGGAAGAAAGAAAACAAAAATCCTTGAGTCACTCAGCTACTCTCGCAGTTCATACACAGACGTGTGCTCACACATGTGGCTCAAAAAACAAAACTAATGCTTTCCAATCCTGAGTTTTAAAAATGCCTTTGCATCCTTTATGTTCCGGTCTTAAACACCTTATTAGCAATGGATAAAGGCATAAAGGTAAAAAAACCCCACAAAAACAAACCCATTACATGGCACAAGGCCCAGAATGATGCTTTCTATGTTCCATAGAAGGGTTTGCCTGGGGAATTTAATATGCAAACACTTGGGAAGCTTAGGTTTCCATCTGGCTACGTGTGACACCAGTCCTGCCAATACACCCTCAACTATAGGGCTTACTGTTTGTCCTGGAACTGGCCTCTGTTTGGGGCGTGCGCTGCTGTATCTGTGAAGTAACAGAGGAAGTGGGGGAGTGAGCCATGGGCTCAAGTGTCCGAAGTTCCTCGCAGCTCACACATTTGGGGACTGCGGGGAGGCAAAGAGAGGCTGGAGAAGCAGAGTTAAAACCTCATGGACAGTTCGATGCCTGGCCCAAGCTGAGCTGCCAACAGGTGGCAGGATGGCTCAGCTAAAAAACAAACAAACAAAAAAACAAAAAAACCTCATGGGCTCGCTTTATGAAGGAGGAAGCTTACCTCACTCCCTGCTGGGTGAGTGCCTGTGTTCAAGGCCACCCAGCAAAGCCTGACCTGAAGCTGTCCTGAGAGTTAAATATGGCAAATAAAGAGCCCGTCTTTTGAATACAGCCCTCACATTAGGAGATCCATTCTGGAAAACACTGTTTGTAAATGACACAGTTGTGATACACACAGTCAGCTGTAATATCTGAACTGTGTCTATGTTTCTGGCAAGCCCTGAGGAATGAATGAAGCCGAAAGCCCGCTTTTCTGGCCTTCCGGGAAATGATTGCCAGCTGCACCCATCCTAAGCATCCTGTGAGCACGAACGACACGGGGGCTTAGAGACAAACGTGACGACACACGTAAGAAGAGCTGGAAGACACGGCACTGCTCTCGAATGCCTTGATCTGCTGAGGCACATGAGGTCAGCACACGAGGGCGGTCGTCACAAGGAAGCCCTAGGCCCCGGCACTGGCAGATGTGCAATGGGGGCACCTCCGTGCGGCCTGCAGGGACGGATTCTACTGGCCTGCGGGAGGAGGAGGTCTGAATGGAGCAGAGTAGAACACGAGAAATAAAGACATGAAACATCCAGGGACCCGGTGATCGCAAACCTCAGAGCCTTTGTAAGAAGCTGGCCTTGATGCACAAGGGGTGGAATCATGATGGGACGTGAGATGCCACAATATTCTCTGAGGAACTGAAGCAGGAAGCAGGCCTGATGGCGGATCTACCTCTTCAGTAACAGGGGCGACATTCCTTTTTCATTTCCAAAGGACTGCCTGACCTTGGACTTCACCACGTGGTGCCCTGGGTGCCCTCCGCGGTCACTGAGGGCAGCTCCACTCACCAGGTGGGCAACACGCTCCTGAAAAGGGAAGGTCCTCTCATGATAGTTTCTTCCCTGACCAAATCTGGCTGAAAGTCACCAAGTGCTATGAATTTCTTGACATTTGAGTCACAAAAGGAATGATTCTATTGGACAGATTCCCATTTTATATAGAACATGACTTCATATAAAATTACCATATTTTAACGCCTCCCTCAGATGTGCTTACAGTTCCCAAAAGGGAAAACCAGAAAGAATCACACTGGACTCACACCATCGGCCCCACAGCAACCACCCCCGTGTGGCGGCGGGCCTCGCCGGCCCAGGGCCCAGCACACTGCCCTCTGCTCCTCTCAGGAAGGGGTGGCCTAAATCCCACTTTCTGGGTAGGGAACGTGAAGATGGGGGAACATGAAGATCAGGGAAATGCACACAACACCGTTGAAGGAACCTGGAGTGAGACAGGAGGTCCCTGTGTCTCCTAACATTGTCCCAGCCCAACACCGCTGGTCTGGCTGACGAATCTGGTCTGGCTGACGGAACGGGTGCTGACACAGGACTCCATCGTCCCCATGGATATTTCAGCTGACGCACACACCCACCACCAGGTGGTGACAAAGTGCAGACAGGCCCAGCCCACTGGGTCTTCCAGGGAGCACTCCAGGCTCACGAGGGTCACAGGCTCACCCTGGTCATTTCCATGAACTGCAAAATAAGGCAACTGCACTTATTACTTTATTTCTTAGATCCTACTTATCATGTTATGGTGAGATGTTGTATCTTAACAATTTGGGAGTTTCAGTTTGCTTTTTTGACATTATGTTTGCTCCAAATTCTGTGGCGAGAGGGCACAAGGTTTCATTAGAACTACAATAACTTTATAGTACTGAGATTAAACAAACAGAAACACAGGAGCAGCAGCAGACACCAACACCCCTGCGTTCAGCTGTTGGGATATCTGGCGTCTCCAGGCTCAGGGTGGGGTGACTCTCAAATTCCAACAGCTGCAGAAGGGCAGGCGGGGCCAAGCACCCTCTGGTTCATCCTCTTTAGGATGGGAAACTAATGTCTGCAGGGGAGGCGACTGTGCTCTGGTCACGCTTTGAGAGAACATTCATCCTGGTGTAACTACTGGCTTTATCTTAGCAAGTCGGTTTACCATCAGCTGGGGGGAGCAGGCCCTGGGAAAGCAGAGGGTGCTGTGAGGGAGGGGATACCACACATCGATGCTGCCAACAGCTGGTCCTGGTCCTGCCCACACCGAAACACCTCCAATAGGCACACGTGCCAAGAAACTCTTATGCCAACACCCAAAATGGTTACACACCAAGAATGCTTGCCTCCCCCTTTATTAAATGTCACCTGATCTTTTATTATGATAGGAAGTGAGATGCATATAACTTTCCTGTCCACTAAAAAGTGGACTCCCCAAAGTCACAGAACAGTAGATCTGGAAGCGACCTGAGAAACATCCAGTGAGTCCTTCAAACCAGCTCAGGTCATCCTGACTCCATCTGAATAGCCTGGGATCTTCCCGTCCTCTGAGCTTCCCTATTTCTTATTACCTATGCCCCTCACCTGGCATTTTGCCCTTGTGTTGCCTTGAATATGACTGGGACACTTAGTGCTTTTTAAAAAGCACATCAGGTGAACAAATGGTTAACAGGGGCAACCATTTACCGAGCAGAAATTATAAAGCAGGCACTGAACTTACTAGTGTCTCATGTATTTTATCTTCAATGCCTATGAAAACAAAATAGTCTACGTATTGCGCCCATTACACAGATGAAAAACCTGAGGCTCGGGGAAGCTATGCAGCTCGCTTAAGGTAACTATTCAGGCAGCAGGTGTTTGCCGAGCTGCTGCTGTATCTGCAGGCTCTGTGGAAAGCTGCTGGGAACATCACTGGTGAGCAAAGTAATCTGCATCTTCAGCCAGTGATACAGGAGAAAAAGCTGGAAAACTAAGTTTGAGACAAGGTTGTTTGAGGCCTGAAATGAGCAGCAAAGAGCCTTTTTGTCTTTGAAAGCATAGAATATGATCAGTCTAAGGTTTCAAACTTCGTCTGGTGGCCGGGAGGGACACAGAGCAGGAGCCGGCCAGTCAGAAGGCTTGTGTGCTAGTGCAAGCAATACACAGCGCTGGGGACAGGGAGGAGGGGAAGAGTGACGTGCATGTCCTGATAACAATAGCTGAATCTATCAAGTGACAGTAGTTCCGGGACTTGGAAGCGCCGGAGAAAGGCAAATGAAAGACTGTGCTCTGCTGAGAGGTCTGTGCTCGCCTCAGATGCCTCATCCAAGGTGCTGTATGCAGAGCTGACCTGGCTGATGCTAAAGGCATCACTCCACAGCCCCAGAACAGGAACGAGGGGCTGGCTGGGCTGCTGGCAGCCCTGCGGCAGTCGCTCCCCGTCCCTCACCTGCAGGAGCACCTGCACAACACCATCTCCCACCGCACCCCCAGCATGTTCACTGTGTGCTCAGAGGCCCAGGCTGCACCCCACAAAAGAGCTGGGATGAGCAAAGCTCCCGGGGCTCCCGGCGCCCTTCCGCCCACCCGCTCGGCACAGCTGCAGGGGCTCCACCGGCAGGGTGGGTGTCGTGGGCCACAGTCCAGCTACCTTCTCTGCCCGAAACCCTGCAGCTGTACTCAGGCCACAGGAAATGGTCCTTTCCCCTGTATTTCTCTAGACCCCTCCCATCCCCCTACCCTAGCAAGGAACAAGATGACAATTTTAAAATCTGTGGACAGAGGATGTTCTCTTCACAGAGACAAAAGATGTCCACTCGGCGTATGACAGAACCCACAGAGCATAATGACAGGCCGAAGACACGCCACCCAGCTCTGAGGTAGCAGCTGGTCATCGACAAAGTCACAAAGTCAAGCTGTTTAGGGGGACTGAGCAGAGGACACGTTTGGGGGACACTAAGGGAGATGGAGGAGGCGTGGGCCCCGGGGACTCAGCCGAGTTGGGCCCGCAGGCCCGGCTCTGCCCGCAGCGGGCCTGGGGCTCGGGGAAAGTGCCACCAGCTTTCAATGCTCCCATTCGGAAAAACGAGGGTCTGCACACAGCCTCTGAGTCGCCGTCCATATGAATGTTTTTCATGAAAGGATTTCTATTTCCTCCACTGACCCAGAGCAGTTTAAACAACAAAAGCTAAAATGTCACTTTGGGGTGGATGATTCCCTTTCCATTTGTCACCCTGACTCCTGCCTACCGTCCAGGGCGATGGCAAGAGGGGACAAGCCCACGTGACCAGCACTTTGTGCCGCTCGAGACGAGGCCAGGAGCAAGGAGCACCGGCTGTCACCAGGCGTGTGGGCCCCTCGTGCCCCCCATGCTCTCCCCTCACACCCTGTCCCGTTGGGCTTAACGGCAGCAAGGTGGACTTGGGCGGGGCCGGACGGCCGTGGGAAGAACGTCAGTCAGCCGCTTCTGTGACCCAGCGGCCACTGGTTAGGAGAAGTTCAGGGACCTCTGAGCGCATGAGGCTTGCAGGCCCTTGGTCTCCTCTGGTATCATCGTGTCTCATGACTCAACCCACAGCCGCCACGTCAACAGGACCTAGGATGACCCTTGACCGTGTCCACTGAAGGTCTGTGTTGTGCGGCCTCCTGGAACCACAGCTGTGGACGTCAGGAGAGAGCTGAGAGGCCCCCTGGCCTCCCCTCAGCCCTCTGACCCCCCTCCCCCCACCTCAGTTCCCACGCCCCGGGCGTCCTTTCAGCTGAAGCTCACACCTGGGACCTGGTATCTGTTCAACAAATTCATCCTCGTGTGCACGGCCCATCTTAGGCAGCATCTAAATGGCACATCTTTTGGTATCCCTCCAATAAAATCCAATACTTCGGGCAGAATGGATGCTCAATACGGGAGTCAGAGAGGTAAACAGAGCGACTCTACAAACAAAGAAACTACGAGATTTACACTGACGGAAAGCTGGCCACGTGGGTGTAATATGCGAGGAAAACTAGAGCCCGGTCGTCACGTTTAAAAAGAGCAAGTATCCATCATTCAGCTTCTAACTTCTCCTTAAAGTGCTGCCTGGCTCTTCTAAACCGGTGCTCAGGAAACATCACTGCTGCAAAACCTCACTCGTCCAGACAGTGTCCCAGTCAGACGGCCCCTTGTGCCCCCTCATACTGAGATCAGTTAGTTATGTGTTTATCTCCGTGATTACTCGCTTCAGGCCTCTTTTGTTCCGAGATCGGAAGTGCTGGGAGGGCAGGGACTGTCTCGGTCACTACCGCACACCGTGTGCTCACACGGCCCTGACAAACAGAGCTGCCCAGAAACTACGAGGAAAGAATGGTCAGTTAGGATGGGCTGGAAGCTGGAACTGGAGAAATGGAGCATTACAGCAAAGTGTAGCTTTATTACTTTAGCCCCAGGAAAGAGCTGATCTCGAGTCCATAAATGTCTGGCTGCACGTTATACCCCGTCTGGCATGGGACGGCGGCCTGTGCATACATTCCAGCTCAAAAGCGCTGCAAAGGAATTTGAGAGAGCTTCATGGGATCAAAGAGAGACTTTGTTTTTCATCTTGAAGGAACCTCAGGGATCATCTCAAACCCCTGCAAAGTCTTTTATTAAAAGCAGTAGAAATGTAAAACATTTCCCCCAATTCAAATGACCACAGGCCTGATGGAAGAGCCCGAAGGAAGGAGGCTGAGCTGGATGTGACACAGGGCGGTTCCCGGGGAGAGCGAGGCTGCGCACGGCGCATGCGGGGTGAATCTGCATCTTACCGCAGGTCGGGACGTCCTCCTCAGCTGAGGAGGTCTGCTCGTCCGTCGACGGCTTCTTCTTCCCCAGACCGATGATCTTGGTGATTTTCTTCCCAGTGACTTTCGATACGGTGCCCTTGCCCTCGGATTTGGAACTTTTTTTCCTCTTAACTGTCAAGAATAACAATGACAACAAAAATCATGTTTTAATTATAGACTTTAATTGGAGAAACATCAAAATAAACCATAAGACATAGCCAATTTTCTTTCACCCAAGTTTACTTACTGAGCACCTGCTATGTGCCAGCTATTGGGGTCACTGGTTAGCATCATTGGAATATTTATCCAATAAGCCTACCGACAGAGCCATTACACACAATTAAACTTCAATGTGTGCAGTGCTAGATGGGGACAGTCGGAGCTTCCATGTGGATTGGTACCAAGACCCGACGCCCTTTACTGACAACAGTGGCAGTATCAGTAGGGTGTTTATTAACCCACTGAAACTCACACTGCATTGGTTTAATAAATACTGGGGATTGTCACCTTGTGAGAAGAAACAAGCTTTATAGTCATTGCCTGTGGCTTTGGCCACATGGGGTCTGGATTGTTTCTATGTTCAATGGAGTGTCAACATTTAGGAGCAGTTGTGTGAGTCCAGGATTTTCTCTGTGTGGCCAGGGAACTGTACTGAAACCCCTCGGCTGCAAACTGGTCAAGAATGAGAAGCAGGATAAAAGCTAAGAGAGAAGGTCAGGATGTGTGTAAATGATTAACTTCCTTAGGAACAATTTATTGAGTGTCTACTATATACAAAGCACCATGCCAGGCAAAAGAATGTTTGAACCAAGGTCACCTTTACAAAGCACAGAAGGCTGCTCTTGTTTTTTAAAAAGGAGGATTTTAGATATAGATATATTCACTTACATGTACACCCAGAGACATTCATCCTGTAGAACCTAATTTTATACAGAGATGCGGGGGGGCTGGGAACAGTAAACAAGGAAAGAGACCAACCAAACCAACGTCTGCACCTCAACACTGAGGCAGCAACCCGGAGATTGTAGGTTAGCCTACTTCAGGGAAGAACTTAAAGATAGCTTTCTGGCTTTGATTACACACCCCGTGCCCTGTGGATGACAGATAATACCTTCCACTGAGTAGCTTCCGATGGAGAGGACTAAAATTATACTCAGACACAACGGGGTTAGAAGATCATGCAGACAAAAGCAGAGACCATGAACTTTCGGAGTGAACCTTGTAATATCATAATCATCCAGATGATTTGGGTTCCAAGAGTCTTAACGGCCTGGGTCGCTCTTTGGTTTAAGGTGACTTTTCCAGAGCTGGGAGATGCCTGTTCCACACTCGTGACAGAGTGAAGGTTAGCAGGGTGGGCAGTCAGTCACCCAGGAAGCCGAGGTTCGAGCACAGCAGCTACTGAGCTTTGCACGGAGAAGCCTTCCCTGCTACCCAAAACCCCACCCCTCCTCTCAGCCCACACACCGTGAAGGAAATTATGTGCAGAACAGATAAAGCACTTGTATGCAGAATACTCGTATATAAAGAACTCTCAGACATCAATAAGACAAACAACCCAAGAAAAATATGGGCAAAAGATGTAAATAAGCATTTCACCATAGATAATACCAGGATGGCAAATAAGCCTATTAAAATACGGTCAACATTGTTAGTCATTAGGCAAACACAAGTTAAAGCCACAATTACATAACACTACACACCTATCCAAATGGCCAGCATGAAAAGAATGACACAAAACAAAATGACAACACCAAGGCTGGTGAGGATGCACATGACCGAGGAATCCCACTCTAGGTATTCTGCCAAGAGAAATGAAAGCGTGTTCATGCAAAAACCTGACCATGAATGGCCGCAACAGCTTAACTCACAATCACTCTAAGCTGTCCACAGCCCAGTGAGCTGGTGAAGGATGAGCTCACTGGTGCATCCACACGCTACCATACTGCTCGGACGTAAAGGAGCAGACTGCTGAGCATGCGACAACTGTGAGGAGTCTCAAATGCATTAGGCTCCGCCAACGAAGCCAGGCCCAGAAGGCTACACCATCAGTCCACTCACAGGCCACTCTGGTAAAGGACAGAGGACAGCTCAGTGGTGGGCAGGGGCAGGGGGAGAGGCAAAGAGGGAGTTGACACAAAGGGAAAAAGGGAACGTTTGGGGGTAAAAGAAATGTTCCACGTCTTGATTGTGGCGAGAGTTACATGCCAATAAGAGTTCGTCAAACTCAAAGAACTGCATGCCCAAAAGGGAGCATATGTAACGTATGCTCCCATAAAGCGACTTCAAAAACAGAATTTGGCATTTACACACCCATGTTCATAGCAGTGTTATTCCCAGTAGCCAAAAGGTGGACACAGCCCAAGTGTCCATCAATAGATGAGTGACGATAGAATGTGGTCCATCCATGCAATGGAATATTATTCAGCCTTAAAAGGACATTCTGACACCTGCTACAACATGGATGAAGCTAGAGGACATTAGGCTCAGCGAAATAAGCCAGTGACACAAGGGCAAATACTGTGATTCCACTTAATGAGGTCCTCAGAGGAGTTGGATTCATAGAAACAGAAAGAATGGTGGTGCCTGGGGCTGTGGAGTGGGGAGTTAGTGTTTCATGGGGACAGAGTTTCAGTTTGGGAAGATGACAAAGTTCTGGAGATGGTGGTGGTGATGGCTGCATGACATCATAAATACACTTAATGCCACTGAACTGGTCACGAAAAATGGTTAAGATGGTAAATTTTGGGTTATGTGTATTTTTACAATTAAAAAAAAAATTTAATGAAGGTAAAATATATTTTCAGAGAATCTTTTTTCCCCCCCAAAGGTTTTATTGGGCAATTGGGGGAGGGGAACAGCGTTGGGGAATCAGGGGAGGGGAACAGACAAGTTGTTTTCGTTTTGTTCTTCAGCCTAGTTGTGGAGGATGTTGCTTCGCTAGCCCATGTTGGTATTATCATTGTGCTCTTCCCAGCTGAGGCAGATCGGTCGCGGACACTGGATGGCCGCTCACAGTGGCTCTTGGGAGCTCACACTGGCTGCCAGCCGCTCACTCTGGCTGCAAGTCACTCATGGTAGCTTATGGCAGCCCACTGCAGCAGGGGCTGCAGTCTACGCCATCGCCGGCGACTCATGGCAGTTCAGCTCCAGGTCGAACTGTTGTTCACCGTTCACCATCTTAGCTGTAGAGGGTACAGCGTCACTGGCCCTAATGTGGGATCCGAACTGGGGCCCTGCTGTTCAGAGCTGACGTTCCAAGCCAACTCTTAACCAACGCGCCACTCGGCAGGCCCCAGGAAATCTTTTTTAAAAAGACTTCAGAAATCTGCGAGTCTGGGCTCCTCATTTTAAAGATGTGGAAACAGGCTCATCAAAGGGAAAATTTGCTCAAGGTTAAGCAAAGGCAGCAATGCGACAGGCACGCAAGTTCTTGTCTCATCATCTAAAGCTCTTTCGCTGAAAGTCAGCTCTCCCAGCAAGATGCCAGCGGGTCCCCACTGTAAATTCATCTCTGTGATAAGTCAAGTCAGGAAATAACCTGCTGTGAATAAATTCAAAATATATGCAGGGCACCTATAAAAACAGTAGGGAAAATCTAGGCCCACATTCTGTAGGTTGGCAAATGAAGGGGTTTTCTTTGGATTTCTATCAGTGTAATACAGGACAATGACATCTGCATGACTGAATTACCAAGGAGATTTTTCACATAATCAGAATTTACAGAACTGGCCGTGGTGTTTCAGATTTTGGTTTTTTGTTTTCAGTTTATGCATTTTTGGCACAAGCAGAACTCACCCTGTTCTTTCCCGTTACATGCAGTGATTCCATTTTCTATGGCACCCTCCCCATCTGAGCTCGGTCTCTCTGAGGACAGTTTCTGGAAGGATAAGAAGGATTGAGTTATCTCACTGTGGTCACACTGGCCAAGTGATGCATCATGAATCAATCAAAAGTTATCTCAAAGCTGAAAGAAAATGTGGGCCAAACGCACAACAATCCAGGAGAGCTAGGGCTCAACTATAACACAGACTTGCTGGCTGGCTTGTTATCAAAAGCTTGAAAAACATCAAAAGAACAAAGAAAAAACTCAGAGGTTATACAAACACCCACTACAGTACCATGCCTATTCCTTCAAATCACTCTTTCTTACAAATAATTTTGAAAAAAATATTAGGATCACAAAAAATGATTCCCCCTTACCAAGCCGTGTTACGCTTCCAGAAAGAAATACCATAAATGGGTTATTTCATTTCCTCCTGTCATTTACCAATAATTGGGTGAGTGTCAAGTATCTGCTTGTAACAAAAATACTTAGCATGTGCACACAGACGAGTTACTGTTAAACCCACCAATGGGCCCTAGAGTGCTTGCAATTACTTTAGTCCTTGAATCTGGATTTCAAGAGCATAAGTAGGACTCTAAGTTGGTGTCTAAGGAGACATTGTTCAGAGCTGGAATCCTTTCATTCACTCCCACCAGAGAACCGGTGGGGTCACAGCGGAGGACATGGGCTCCAAAATGCGCCTCCTCAGACCCTCTGCGTTACATCCCAGTGCCACAGAGACTGGCCAGCGGGGAGAGAAACAAAGTACTGGGCAATCCCAGGGCACCGGGAGCACACAGGCTCCACTCAGTGTGAGGTCCGGGCAATGCTGGCAGGGATGGCAGACAGGTGTTTGCAATCCCGCAGCGGGGCTGGGAGGCGTCGCATGAAAGCATTAGTGGCATTCACTGGGAACCCAGTGTGTGCCAAGTTCCAGTGACAGAGCGACCGAGAGCCAGTGCTGCCCCAGTTCTCAGGCAGGGAAGTGCTCCTGGGAACCAGGTCAACAGGTCTGGCCAGGCACAGCACAACCTTAGAAACCAAGATAAGTGAGGGACAGCTGCCAGTCCCATGTGAGTGGGGGAAAAGGGGAGCTCTGATGCACTGCTGGTGGGAACTGAAAGCGGACCAACCTTTCTGGAAAGCAATTTGCTTAGCAACATGAATCAGAATCTTTACAAAAAAATTCTGTCATTTGGTCTAGTAATCCAGCTTCTAGGGGTCTATTCTCAGGTAACAGAGGAGCAACCAAGACTTACCCAAAAGATGCCAGGTTATTTTAAATGACCAAGAAAAAAGCCTAATTCGGCCAGAGTGGGGTGGGGTAATATAAATGATAGTAGAGCCATACAAATTTGATATTACTCAGCTGATGAAAATACAAAAACACATTACTTGTTATAAGTTTTCAAAAACCTAGAAAACTGGTAATAATATAAAGGTAGGTGGGAATAAAGCAGCATAAAAATTTTTATACCATCAGATTATCCAAGAAACATGAAAAAAACGGGTGTTGAGCGGAGCTGTCTCCTCTATATGGTGGGCTCATGGGTGACTTTATTCCTCCTACTGGTGTTTCCCTGAACTTTTTAAATTTTCCACAGCAAGCAAGGATTAGTTTTGTAATCAGGAAAAAAAGAAACATGACTGCAACATCAGGGTGAGGGTTGTGAGGTTAATTTCATGTGTCAACTTGGAGGGTGTGTTTGGATGAGACTAACATTTAAATCAGTGAACTCTGAGTAAAGCAGACTGCCCTCCCTAATGTGGTGGGCCACGCCCAATCAGCTGAAGGCCTGACTAGAACAAAAAGATCAGCCTCCCCAAGCACGGGCGAACTCTCCAGCAAACGGCCTTCCACCTTCATCTGCTGGCCCACACTGCAGATTTTGGACTTGCCAGCCTCCATCATCACATGCGCCAATTCCTTATTATAAACCTTATACATAAATAAATTCCTTACATAAATCACACACACACACACACACACACACACACATATACACACACATGCACACCACACCCTGTTGGTTCCGTTTCTCTGCAGAAACCTGACTGAAACAAGAAGAGACAAAAGGGATCTGTGCACTGTCGATGGCTAAACAGGGAGGACTCAGAAGTTCCTGGGACACAGGCTACCTACAGAACACTACATGGCAGGAAGCCAGGAAGCGCTACAGAAACGAAAACTTTGTAAGCACAGACAAATAAAGCGCAATCAGAGGGAGCTGGGTGTGTATCACGGCAGGGGGCTCACCCCTGCCCCCACTGCTGCCTTCTCACTGTGCCTTTCTACAAGTAAAATGAGTAGAGGAACAGGGGCTATCTCCTGGTCTGCTGGGAATAAGGCTTCGGGAAGGTACAAGTTTCAAAACTGCACAGCCCGGAAAGCAGATTTCACTCTGCCATGTAAGAGCGGGGCGACCGTGAGCAAGGCCCTGACACCTCTAAGTCCAGTTCCTCAACTGTAGCTGAAAATAATGAAAAGAGCCACGCAGCCTGGAAAGTGACTAACTCCAGCTTCCTAAAAAGTGAGCCCGTGAAAGGCATAGGAAGCAGGATGGCATTCTTTTTTCTTTCTTTTTCATCTAGAAGTGCTAGAATTCTAAGAAAATGTTATCAAAACTTTGAGGGAGGCCTACATCCTCTGTAAGGCTGCTGTTCCCAGAAAGAATGCGCCCCTTACCTTCTCCAGCTCTGCCTTGTGCACCGGGGAGCTTGACGGGGGCGGACATTCGGAATCCACGGGCCCACTGCAGCCGCTGTAGACTTCTTTGATCACCTGGAATAAGGGTCGACATTTTTGAGTATGTCCACAGGCAGAGATGCTGACAGAGGGGCCGCAGCTGGGGATGGAGAGAGGCACGTGGTGCGGCAGGAAAGCCCGTGGGGTCCAAAGCCCCTGGCTTAACTTCCAGGATGCCAGGCACTCTGTTCACTCACTCGCTCATCCACTCCCTGAATGTCTACCCACTGCTGGTGCTGACATGCATTCTGGGACAAGAGGGAAAACATATGTGACGGGCCTGCTCTCACAGGGCTTCCACCCCAGTGAGACTGAGACACGGTAAACAATGTGAATCACAGGGGTACGATGGTAATGTAAGACAGCAGGAAGTGCTACAAAGAATGAAGGTAGTCTTTAACAAAATGGCGTGGTTGATTTAGACTGAGAGATCGAGAGGCCTTACTGGGGTGACACGTAAGCTGCGCGCTGAATGGCCAGAAAGATCCGGCATGTCAAGAGCTGTGGAAAGGGTTCTAGGCCTGTGCTGGACATGGAATGTGTAGGGACAACGCAGAGTGCCATGTGGCAGGGGACGGAGTGGCAGGGCCAGCAGGAGCGAGGTCACGGGGTGCCTCCAGGCCCGGTGAGGAGACTGGATTTTATAAAGCTGCATGAGGAAGGCTGGGAGCACCTTCCTGGGGAGCCACACAGCACAGAGGTCAGGAGCATGGGCTCGGGGCTTTCATCCTGGCTCTCACCTGGGCCTAATCAATGAGCTGCTCTGTGCTTCAGTTTTCTCATCTGAAAAGTGCAGATGCAATAGTCCCACCTTTTAAAAATGAAATGCCTAAATCATAACGATGAACATTCAGTTATTACAAGGCTGTAGACAGCACTCTCACTGCTGTGAGAGAGAAGGACCAGGTGCCAGGAAACGAGCTGGAGCTGCGGATGAAGACGGTGGCATGTGGGCGGCAGTGATCGCAGTGCGGAAGGAGTGAATGTGTCCTGGAGGGAGACCCGACAGGCCCCGCTGATAGACCGGGTGTGGGGCGTGAGGGAAAGGGCCAAGTCCAAGGGAGGGCCTGGACTCCATTCCTGGAGGCCGGGTGATGCCATCCACTCAGGTGGAGGAGACGGAGAGAGAGCTTGGGTGGAAGAGAAGTGAGGTGGGTACGTCCAGAGGCCAATTTCTAGTCAGAGCCAGAGAAAACGCAAAAGGCTGATGCTCACGCTGGATGGGATGAGTCACCAGCAGGGCGGGTAAGAGGAAACAAGACAGAGATCCAGGAGAAAGAGCGAAGGCCAGTCAGCACGTGACCTGGGGAGGCCTGAGCCGGGCGGGCTGGACAGGGAGTGGGGCGCAAACCAGAAGAGCACCTCCAAGGAGCAGGGGGGCTCTCTGTTGGGAGTGGTAGAGAGCACGCCTGGAGGGGGCACCTGGGCAGGAGATGAGCAAAGCAAAAGGAATTTTTCAGGGGCGGGAGGGGGGCTGGGATCTAGTGGAGGGGGGACGGACAGAGACGGACGGACGCAGAGGGCTAGGGCACTGGGTGGTGGGAGTCCCAGGACGCTCCGCTCTGACCGCTTCTGTTTCTCAGCGATTGGTGAGGCAAGCGTTGGGTTGTTGGAAAAGTCCTGACGTATTTTTTGTGTTTTTCGTTGCAAAAATGCGTCATGACTTTTCCGACAACCCGATACATCCATTACTAGCTGAAAGTCATGACCACTCTCAGCCTCAGTCCCTTCACTAGCAAAGGAAGGAACGTCAAGATGACCTGTCTTGCTATTTAGCTGTGTGGTTGGATTAGGAGAAAATGAGGCCTGTGTGCACAGAGCCCAGACCAGCATCGGCAGGTGGAGGTTCACGACAGTGGCTTGCTGTCACACCAACACCGTCACCCTGCGAGCACCCCATGATTTGGAGCGAGAGCCTACACGTATAGATGTGAGGGTCTGAGGCATGCAGGCAGCGATCCTTGGCACTACTGGCATTCACAGCCACCCCTATGGTCACCCACCATCCCGTCCATCGTTACTGGGCTCCTACATTGAGCTGGGCACGGTTCTGATCACTGGGGATAAGACTGACAAGGTCCCCAGGTCAGTGGAACTTACATTCTTATCATGGAAAGGTTAGCAAGCTAATCTTTCAAAATGTCTTCTATTCTTTTTGGAATGAAGCTGCAGTTTGAGTTCAACCCAATGCCTACTGGGCAGAAAAGAAATGTCCCAGTCCCAGATATCTGTGGAGTAATTTTGCAATATGATCTCAACAGACACATCCACACTCATGTGGCTCACACTGGTGTTGGGGTTAGAGCCAGGGGCTGACAGACCAGTAATTCCAGTCATTTTGCTGCTCAGCTGTTATGAAAAAAATGAAGCGATGTCCACATTTGAGACTAGAACAGGGAAAAAGAAAGAAAAAAACCTAGAGCACTGGCTGTAATGTTTTTGTCCGTGTTGATTCTGGGGTGTGAAAGCATAAACAAAGGTGACATCAACCCAGGGGTCGTGCCTTCTGAATGTGTCAAAGGGGGAAATGCTCACTTCTCTCTCAGCTTCCATTTCCTGCTGATCTCAGTGTCGTAGGGTCTTTATTCCCTCACCTCCCCCAATGCGTTTATCAAATCTTTAGCTGACAAGGCAAATTTTTATTTGATCTCAAGACAAGACTTTGTCTTGTCTCTAGGGAAAGAGTATAATGCAATGGGAAATCCCAGGCTTTTGTGTCTGAAACTGGGGTGTAAGCCCCAATTCTACCACTTCCTCCATACATGAGGCTCAGCAATCTAGACTTTGAGCCTTCCTTCCCTCTTCCAGAAAATGCACAAAAAACACCTGCGGTGGGGTACGGGGAGTATCACTGGGAAGATGAAATGATCAAGTGTCCAGCCTAGTACTTCTCCCAGAACAGCCAGTAAGTAAACTGTGTCCTTTTCCTGTGATTATAGTATTCAATAAATGAAAAACGTGTTTCAATTATACAAACCTAAGACTGAGCCCCACAAAGCATAACCTACGGAAACCTGTCTATAAAGCTTTTACTCAAGAACCAGCTGTCTTCTTTTTTCTCCTTTTTCTTTCTTTCTTTAAAAGCCCTTTGACAGTACTGCTCCAATGACTGCTACAGCCTCCTGGGTGTGGTTATGTGCTTGCTGACTTCGGAGGTCGGCTGCTTTCTCTCTAGCAAAACAGGACCCCCTAGGTCTCCCGTGACCAGGAAGCCTGCTCTGATCTCCCACCCGGGGCACGTGGTACAGCTACCCCTCTACACAGGCCATGGACAGCCATGCCTTCCTGTCAGACACTGGTCACGGGCATTGTACATTTACAGGTCTCTACCTTCTATTAAGCTGTGCTCATTTTCATAAAAGGAACTACACCGTCTTACGTTGGTACTCCCATGCCTAGCACATAATGGCAACTCAAAATAAGTTTGATTAAAGAAAAAAAAAAGGAGTAAATGAAGAAATAAACTGGACTTGAAATTGTCTATGGAAAACAATGAATGAAAAACAGAAGGGAAAAAACCAGGCTGTCAAATAAAATAAGCAAATCCTCATGATAAAGTTTCCCTAGTCCTCTGCAGATTTCTGAAATTCTCAGGGGAAAAAAATGTTTTTTAAAAGAGGAAGCATGTAGGTAAAATCCACGCCTGTAGCACCAACATACCCCACCCTGGCTCACTTCCTCACACTCTCTCCTGGTCACTGCAATGTCCTCTTGGCTCTCCCTGTTCCCTATCAGGTCCTGTTTTGCCAGCAAACAAAGGTGCAGGGAGCTGAGTGATCACTGAAGTTGCCAGGTGAAATTACCTACCACTGAAGCTAACTCACACCATCACCTTTTCAGAGAAGCCTTTCCTAATAAGCCCAACCTGTGTGTCTTAATGCTTCAATAAATTACACAGGTTTGCTTTCTATGAATTTCCCCTGCTAGAACTTACATTTCTAGCGGAGAGCACAGTGTCCCCACCGTGCTTAGGAAAGAGATGGTCACTCAGAGACCAGGAGACCCTGACACCCCCGGGGCCAGGCTAGGGCATGGCACCCCGACACCATGACGTGATGTCTTCCCCCAGACTAGACAATAGTTATGTCCCAGGTACAGAGAAAGGCACTGTGCAGACACCAGTGAGCATAAACCAGTCTCTACAGCCATGGTTTTTATCAACCAGCCAGTTGGAGTATTTCAGGTTATTTTCATGAAACTGTCCTTCTATTCTGATCTCTACTTACGGCCACACTGCCCCTGCAGAGTTAATTAAGAAGTAATAAATAAAGGATTTATCACCCAAATTCTTTGAACAGCTGCAAATGAGGTTTTTGTGTCAACATATTTCATTTTAAAGAGCCATGTTCTATGAGAAGTTCAGTATGTATTTAAGAGAACTGGATCCAAATTCAGAATCACAGATTCTTCAAAAAACAAATTATTATATGTTCTGTGGTATTTCTGTTTGCTTTTAACTCGAGCTCTCATCTCCAGAAACACAATCTCTGCACATTTTTTAAGGAAACCTGACCACTCCATTTCTGGGAATACTGGCTCTTGTCTTCTGACTGACCCCTACAAAATGGCTCATGTTTTTGGCATCTGTAACACACACACACACACACACACACACACACACACACACACACACACACACACATACACACACACTCAGTTAATTTTGGCAAGAGCTGCTAGTAATGGAAGTTGCTGGCCAAAATGAGAGAAACAAATTTGGCATGATTCTTGAAGAAGTGTATGCCATGCCATGTTTCTCATACCTGACAAAGGTGTGTGTCTTACTTAAAAGATACCTGTGACATTACAGCAGTGTTTCAAAATATGGAAAGTCTCAATAATAAGTTTACGACAATATGGGATAATAGCAGTTTATGTCAATTTTTAAAGAGGTTCACAGACTAAATTTAAGAACTAATACTAATGTAAAACTATTAGAAGAAAACATAGGTGCAAATCTTGAGGACCTTGGATGAAACAACAGTTTCTTAGATATGACACAAAAAGCAATAGAAAGGAACGAAATACTGAGACATTTTACAATATGGATGAACCTCGAAAACATTATGCTCAGTGAAAGAAGCCAGTCACAGAAGGACACATATCGTATGAGTGTATTTATATGAAATGTTGAGAATAGGCCAACCTACAGGGACAAAAAGCAAACGAGTGGTTGCCTGGGGCTAGGACTGGGGGGTAGGGGGGGCGGGGGGTTGCGGGGGGGCAATGACTGTTGGCATAGTGAGTACACAGTTTCTGTCTGGGGTGATGAGAATGTTCTGGAATTAGATGGTGCTGATGGTTACACAACTGAATATACTAAAAATCACTGAACCACACCTTAGAAGGGTCAACTGTATGGTATGCGAATTGCACCTCAATGAAGCTGTTATACAAAAACTGTTGAAATAATTATTTTCCAAATATAATGACCTGCATGACCATCAGATAACCTGACACACAAGACAGCAAAATGAAATGAACAAGAACAAGAACAACAGGTAACAGAATCGGGTCCGCCACACTCTACCAAAGCCACTGTCAAAGCAAGCATGCCTGTTACGTGCTTGTTATGGAGATAAAAAGCCAAACAACATCCCTAAAAGAATCAACTGAAAATTCTAGAATGAAAACTGCCATAACCAAAATTAAGAACCTACTGAACAGGAATGAATTTAACAGCAGATCAGGCACAGCTAAACAGAGAAATAGTGAGCTGGAAATTAACGAGAAAAAATTAACCAGACTAAAGTTTAAAAAATAGAGAGAGTAAATACCAAGAGAAGAGAAGTAGTAGAATATAGTGAAAAAGTCTAACATATATTTAAATGTAGTCAGGGGAAGGGGAGGAAATGGGGCAAAGTTGTATTTTAAGAGAGATGGCTGAAGTTTTCCAAAACTTGGAAAGATGACAATCCACAGATTTCAGAAGCCTATGGAATCCCAAGCAGAATAAATAAAAAAGAATCTACACCCGGTCACAATAATGTGAAACTAGAAAATCAAAGTAAGAGAGAAGGTTCTAGAAGCAGCCTGTGACTGGGAGGCAGATTGCCTTTTGGAGACAAGGGTTAAAGTGATTAGCCTCAAAGTAATCAGAACATCCCTCTACCAAAGACCAGACTATTCAGGTCAATCCATGTTTGCATATGATTGAAAAAAACACAAATTAAAATGAAAACAGATTCCAAAAGAGGTCTGGCAATGGAAAGAGCTCAGAAACAAAACCGACAACTCACCTTCAGCCACTGCTCGGCCTGCTCCTTACTCTGGACTGCCAGGACGAGGGGGTCTGTGCCCGGCTGTGTGATTTTCAACTCGTGTTTCTTCTTTTTGCTGTCTTTCGGGATATACGTGATGCTGCAGCCTTGGAGCAGCAGTTCCATCTGAGGCTGCTGGTCCTTGGAACTTTTATAGCACTGCGTTCAACATGACAAATCACAGTTAGGTCATAAGGAAGTTAAGCAGAAACACTGACAGAAGTCCAGCATAATGGAAGTGGGAGCATCGGCAAGGCATCTGGGGATGCTCCGTGACTGGAAACGGACCTGCAGACTCACTGTACCACGTGCACGTCCCCTCTGTGTACGTGAAAATACACCTACCCATGAATTCAGCAAAGTGTACCGACCACCAGTGACATAACCCAGCAGGAACCAGAAAGTCCCTATGATGATGGAGCATATGTTCAATAAGTTACATGAATATAATTTACTAGGTTTGCCGAAACAACACAGCCCTGATGTGGGCAGACAATAATGCGGATGCTTTCTTGTACGACCTATGTCACTTGGTATCTGCCTGTCTCATCTCTATCCTCTTTCTGAAAGTCACATGAATGATTTAATTCACAGTATAACTACCAACATATAATATGCAAAAATGTCTGCAAAGGTTTGCTTTCTAATTGACCAGAGGCTCCTAAGCTCATGTTCCTCCACTTACACAACTGCACTAAAGCTTTTGATGCTGTGGTTAAAACAGAGATCTAGTTCTCTAGATCTTTCTTGCTTAACTAGATCAGTAAAACCTAGATCAAATCTTTGTCCAGAGGACCCCCCACACACACACACACACACACACACTGGTTGTTTAATTGCATTACTGGGGACCAGAAGCATACCTCTTCATAAAAATGCACGGTCTAGGGGTTCAGGTGTCGGGTCCTGGCTCTGTTACTAATTTAATCTTGGTCCCGGGGAGTTTTGTAAGTTTTCTGAGCCTGTTTCCTCATTTGTAAAGTGAGTTATTGTTATCTTCTTGAATTACATTCAATTATTAGTAACAATAACACGTGCTACCAAGTATTGGGTGTCAACATTACAGGAGGCATTTCATACGTCTATCTCATTTAGTTATCCCAGATGTGTGTCTGCAGATTGCGACAGCTTGGGCAAGTAAGCTGAGTAACCGGCCACTTTGGTTAAGTACCACGCCCCACACCAGGCACCCTGAACGGGGTAGACCCCGGACTCCAGCCCAAAACCATATGCGGCCTGCACGCCTGACGCTAAGCCATCTGTTGATGAAGGAATGAAGGAATGGACACCTATTTTCACAAGTGATTATTACAGCTCCAAAACCATGCCTCTGGAATAACACATGGATAGGAATATATATGTTTTTTTAAAAATTTCATCAAATGGTTTCCATGTCTAAAAAGGAAGGGGGGGAAAAAAAGTACACCAAAACCAACTAACCTCAGATTGCTATGAATGTTTTATCATTTACCAGATTTTTCACATTCTGAGTAAGTAAAAAGAAAGAAAAACAGTACGGTGGAAGGAATCAGAAATTTTATAGCTTGTCTTTTCCCTAAGTCGAACACCCCAGGATGGGTGTGTCATCAGCACCTGACCGACTGCAAGCTGCAGGTCCTGCAGCTCTGAAACAGCAGCACGCAGCACGTTTACTGGGTGCGCCCTGAGAGCAACACCTGTAGGAGGCAGGAAGGTGCAGGACGCAGGGCTGCGCAGGGGAAGACGCTAAGCGGCAACGAGTTCATTAAAAGGCCTTGGCATGAGGCTCTGGAGCCGGAACGCACCATCAGGGTTGTCCCATGAGGTTGGCCTTCGCCTCCGGGCATCACATCGGATGCACACCCCCTGGGATGGGAGCGTGAGCTTGGACAAGCTGTCTGCCAGGAGCCCTCCCTACAAGCGAGGGACAAGGTCCTTCAGTCCTGAAGGGATGTGATGTGGGCACATCACAGCGTCCACCACAGAGCTGCCTGGGCATAGAAAGGAGCCGGTTCTGGAAGGATGTACACAAGCTGGTAATGGTGGCGCCTGTGGGGAGACAGACTGGGGACATTCGGGGGGGAGCCCAGCATTTTGTTTTCCACCTATGGCTTCTGTACTGTTTAAACTGGGAAAGCGTTTGCTGCTATTGTCATGGCTGCTTTTTTTTTTTTTCCAATGTCAACAGGGGTCATCTGGGCAGTTGGATCATAAGCCATTTTTGAACCAAAGGAAAAAAAAACACAAAAAACTTCATAATAAAAATAACTTTGGGGCCAGCCGAGTGGCGCGATGGTTAAGAACTGGCTTGGGATGCCAGAGGGCCCCGGTTCGGACCCCACATATGAGGGCCAGTGACACTGCCCTCCAC
>NW_017732027.1:291324-341925 GCF_001890085.2 Hipposideros armiger
CCGTCCAGAAGCCGGCGACTGATCTGCCTCACCCGGGAAGAGCGCAATGATGGTGCCAACTTGGGCCAGTGAAGCAACGTCCTCCACAACTAGACTGAACAACAAAACGACAGCAACTTGTCTGTTCCCCTTCCCCCCAATTCCCCAGCACTGTTCCCATCCCCCAATTCCCCAATAAAAATCTTAAAAATAAATAAATAAATAAATAAATAACTTTGTGCACTTCATCGAATATAGTGGTGTTTTCCTGTGGCTTTCCATTAATTTCTTCTTAAATATTTACAACTACTCTACATGGTAGGTAGTATCATCCTAGTTGTGAAGATAGAAAATCCGGTAGAAATGAAAGAAATGCAGAGGAAAGGTGTGGAGACAGGAGACAGTGGGGGGTGGGGGGAGGAGCACTGGGCCAGGGGTGAGGATGCCTGCCCCCCGGAGTGGCTGACCTGCCATGCAGCACAGGCTTCCCTCATTGCTTTAAAACTTCTTTCATGAGTTGGCTGTGTATTTTTAAAACATTTATGTAATATAGCCACATCTTGCAGCCATTATGTCAGATTGTTAATACGTACCATATTAATCTTTCTCATCTTTTTTTTCATTCTTTACTTTAAAATTCCCCTATGGCATCATTTTTGGCATATTCTAAATTTGGGAGATGTCAGGCCACACATTTGGAAAAAACATGTACTCTCGCTGTTTTAAAAAAAATTGAGCAAAACCACTAATTAAAAAATATACAATGTCCTAAGAATCTAGTAAGATTCGTATAATTCACAGATGAAACTATAAAGAAGAGTGATGTGCGCAAATAAAACTTCTCATGTGTTCTGTTTTAACAATATAGTTTTGAGGGATTTTTTTTTCTCAAGGTGAATTTGAAGGAAAAACAAAAAGCAAAACACATACTCTAAAATTCATAATTCTGATCCTCAACACGATTTCTAACACTGGGCAGGAGGAAGGGAGAGAAGGAGGGAGGGAGGAAGGGAGGGACTGTCACACCATTCTCCAAATGTTCTGGTTCCTTCAGAGTCCCTATTGGAATAGCGCCTCCAGCACAGGGTCTGTTTTCCATGCCCTGCTTCTGTCACTGACTCTATCTTCCTATTCTGCCTTTCAGATTAAAAAAAGAAAGAGAACCGGCCCTTAGCTTTCCAAAAGAATTTCCTGTCCTGGCCACGCTCCCCCAAACCGCGAGGCCTGCCCATCCCACTTGTGACCTGGCTTTGAGGAATCCACTGACTCACTACAAATGAGAAAACCCATCCTGCGATTTCTGGCAGGTTACACTGTGCCTTTCCACTGACACAGACCGCAGACCCTGGCAGGAGAGGAAGGCGTTTGCCCTCTGCCTGCTCTAGGGCGCTGGTGGAACCGCCAGCATTGAAGACAGGCCCAGCTCAGCCAGCACCAACGGACAGCCTGTGGGGCGGTGCTGGGGTGCTGTGAGCTCACTCAGCACAGGCACTGGAGTCTGTGCCTCCCTTACCCTCACTCGTGTTAGCGCTGCCTGGGTATAAATGCCATCCAGTTCCATGGCCAAGGAAAGCTGGACAACTTTACACAAGAGCAATGGGCTTGCAAGGCTTTACCAGTAGTTTGGTGTCTTTGATGACGCAGAGTAGCTTGGTCCACTGTCCGAAGCGCTTCTTCCGCAGCAGGAAGGCACAGATCTTGGCATCCTTTACCAGGTCCATGGAGGCCTCCTCTGAGGGCCACTGGTGTCGCGTTTTCTTCCCCTTTCCATCCTCCTCCTCTTCATCATAGGATTCATAAGAGCTACTCATTGCATCCGAGTCATAATCTGTCAAAATAACAACAGAAAAGTAAGGACCTGGTTACAAAAATCTTATCTGGAAGCCTACCCATGGACTCAAAAGTCATTGTTACTGTATCAGTCAATGAGGAAGGGGCCTCTACATTCAGTGTGCTGGGGAAACATTAACAAAAATAAGAAAAAAAGAACTCCAAGACGGGCAGTGGGAACTCAATGGAGAGTTTTAAACTAAAGTGACTAAAAATCGTGTACTAAGAAAAACCATTTCTAAACTCTGTCCGGTCATGGCCATGCACGCTGCAGACCCTGCATGGCTGAGCCCTCGCCGTGCTCTTGTAGGCGGGGTGAGCATTACCCGTGCTCTGCAGTGCGTCCCACCTCCCGGAACCTGCCCAGAGCGGTCCCCTGCTTCCCCTCCCACACCTTCCTATTATAATTCCTTCTAGTCTGCAATGGCCTACTCCTGCTGGCAGTGTCAGTGCCCAAGCCCCTCCTAACGTCCAATATCTGACCTGAGGCCACCCTCTCTTGGGGTCACCCTTGGGGTTTTCAGAGACATTTACACCCATCCTTCGCACTGCATTCTGCCATTCACTGACGCTTAAATACCGGGTTACTTTAGTTTCCCGCATACATCACACTCTCTCTTACCCTCGGGTCTTTGCACATGCGGCCCCTCACACAAGCATCCTGTTTGTCCCACTCAGTCTCCTGCCTCTGCTGGGACAAATGCTCTCATCTTTCCAGATGTAACCTATTGGTGCCTCCGCCACAAGCCCTCCCTGATTCACCAAAGCTGGCTGCAATGGACCAAATCATGTGTGCCTTCCCCCCCCCCCACCCCACCATTCACATGTTGAAGCTCTAACCCCAATGTGCCTGTATTTAGAGAAAGCTTTTTGGAGGGAATGAAGATTAAATGAGGTTATATGGGTGGGTGGGGTCCTATATCTGATAGGATTGGTGGCCTTATAAGAAGAGGAACAGAGATTGCACACTCTCCAGGCTGTGAGAGTACAGGGAGAAGTCCTAAGCCAGAGGGAGGGCTCTCACCAGATGCTGATCTCAGCCTTCCAGCCTCCAGAGCTGTGAGAAAGTAAATGGCTATCGTTTCATCACCCTGGCTGTGGTTATTTGGTTACAGAAGCCAAGCTGACTAAGACACTGGGTGAAATGCCCTCCTGGGTGCTTCTGCACCACCCAGCAGGAACCATGGCCCACTGCACTCTCACTGCTGTCTGTCTGTCTCCCACATCAGGCCGTAAGCAAGGGCCTGAGGGAAGGGAAACCACCTTGGTGGAGGTGATCGTTGCAGCAGGTAACGAGGTACCAGGCACAGGGTGAGTGCACAATATCTGTAGAAGGTAGAACTGTTAGATGAACTTACATTATGCCTGCGAAGCCCTCCTAAGGACAGCTGGCACATTCAAAGAGTTTAATAAACATGAGTGACGATCAGTATTATGGCTAATTTGGGCCCTGCTGGATAAGCTCCACAAGGCTGGGTCTGATCCTCTCTGCGTTCCCCTCACCCCCTGCCAAATCTGGAAGATATTCATTTTTCAAACATATTTGAGGACAGAACACCTAAGTGATAAATGAATGATAGATAAGGAGAAACTGCAGCTGAAGCAATCGGTTGCACCATTCAGCAAAAACGGCAGAAATACAGACCTTCTGGGTCAGAAGTCACCAGAAACTGAATTATAATTGGTACTCAGTTAGTGATGCTTGCATTTTAATTCCCTCACAAAGCCATTACTAAGAGGGGGGGAAAGAAAGGCTGGAAGTTGGAGCTGAATTTTAAATCATGAAAAAGACGTCAAGGAAGGATTTTGAGCAAGACACTCCGGTAACCAAAGAGGTAACTGTGTAATAGCATTGAGAACGGGCTGAAGTGGGGGTGACTGAGAGACGGGGACCAGTTCAGAGGCATCTGCAATAATGTTGATAAGAATGCTGAGAGGGCACCACGAGGGATGTGAAGAGGGGGATTTGGGCGGAGTCACGTGGTTACACAGTGACTGCGAAGGGCAGTCCAGACGCCCCGGGCAGCCCTTCTGGCCTGCGGAGAGGAACAGAGGGAGGGAAGGACTAGCTGTGACCATGGTGGTGGCAGAACTGAGGACTGTCCTAGCTCTGAGCTTTTCTTCCTTATTGTGATACGGATATATTTGTGTATGATAAACGAATTCTTCTTTTCACCTCTCCCATTCCCCTCCATCCAACATGCTAACCGTAAGCAGCTAAGCTTGGATCTCAGTCCTTAAGTTACAGGCTCTCGATGGGGAGTATGACTCAGCCACAAGAGAATGGATGTCCGCTCCGTTACCCCCACCCCCCAAAGCAGATAAATGGACTTTGTATCCTCTGGGGGAGTTAGGGAGTTTTCAGTTGTGCAGGCGGCCGTTGAACCATGTTATGCTGAACCCTGCTTTTGCTGCTGTCTTTATCTGGAAACGCAGTGTGGTTAAGAGAGGTGCACACGGATGCCAAATCAACACAAGATAAATGGGGGTGGTTTTCCACCGTATCAACTTAGCAAGGCTGGAATTACAGCTCCCCAAATTCCCTTTCTTGGACGGCTCTGGGTGAGGCGGGCCACAGAAGCAATCTGGCAGCCCCTGGGAGCTGGGCAGAGGGGCAGCCGCTGCCATGCGCTCTGCAGGCCAGTGCACACGCAGCACACACTGGCGCTAACCTGCTGGCCCTCCATGTGGGCATGGGGCCGGCGCTGGGCCTGCAGCTCCTGCAGGGTCTCCTCTGAGGCAGGGGCATGCGGCTCTGTGCCACGGGTTCCAGCTCCCCCAGCTGGTCACCGGGTTTGGAGGAAGCGGGGGATGAAAGTGGGCTCCCATCTGGCCTTCCTCTTCCCCCATCCTCATTGGGCTGTGCTTCCCAATGACCGTCCCACCAGACAGAGGCAACAGCCTTGCGGAGGCTCCTTCACGGGTCCCCACATTGCACAGGGCCTTGTCCCCACAGTAAGCCCTTTTCTCCACGACACTCCTAGTGGTCCTGCCTCTCTCACAAAACCGGACCTGATGCAGGTTCCACAAATCTGTCACAAAGTCCACTAGTAACTGAAGCCGCGTGTCCCTGGCCTGATCTGCGGGTCAGTTCACTGCCACTGTTCTTCAGAGCAGGTCATTTCACCACAGACATCTGATCAAAGAAGCCACAGGTGCTGTCACCGCTGACTCACTGTTCCCCAGCAGGGTTCCTTCCATTACTCTTTCTTCTGGAATTAGTTCAACAAAAGTTGCCTCTGGTCAGCAACTAAGAAATGGCTTCTCTGAAGAACAGGACATTATACATTGGCTCCTCAGGCTGAAAATTACCAAAAGCCCCAAATGTCAAACAAAATTACTATCAATTTCTAACCATGAAGTATGGTGGGGAGAGGGAAGGAGGCTGGGAGAAGGCTAGAACCCAACATTCCAAACCCTGGGAAGCACCCTCACCAAAAAATTTCTTTTACTCATAGCTATTAGAAAGAAAGGAGTCCAGTGAAGTTTTGAAATACAATCAAGCCATTTAAATTTTATGCGTGTTTCTAATTAATTTACTATCTTCTGAAATAGTGAACACTTAGAAATTACTTGAATGCATTTTTCCCAAGTAGTTCTTAAATGAAAGAGAAATTAAAATATTTATAGATCTCAGAACCAGTGCTCCCTGACCTCCTTACCAGAACTGTCCCTTTTCTCATTCAGAGCATAACAAACGCTTATTGCTATTGGACTTAGTCTGTATTGGGAATGTTCTGGGAGCTGGGAAAACCAGTGTGAGTGAGCTGGGAAAGGCCCCTTGCTGTCCAGGGGTCTCCAGCCCCCAACCTGGGTTCAGCACATCCCTCTCCACATTCAGGAAACACACTGGGGTGGGGTGCGGGGTGGGTATGCTGTAACACTCAGGTTAGCTTCTGCTTGGCTGAACTTGCTCTGCTTGTTTACTGCTGGGGAGAGAAAGAGCAGAAAACTCAGCCTCTGTGTGGCAGAGACTCGGGCAGCATGACAAGAACACGGGGCTGGGGGAGACCGTTTCCACAGGAAGACAGGTGAGGTGACCAGCACGCCGTGGACGGAACTGCGCTGGCCGCCCGGGACCACACGAGCAATCACCCTGCGTTCCATTTCCTGTTGGAAGCACAGCCAGCTGGGCGCCCTCAGAGGACACGTGCTCAGACCTTCCCCTTTATTACGAGGCAGCAACACACTGCTAGACAGAATATCGAGAGGAGAAATGCAGCCAACGACCCAAAAATAAATTCCAGAGACAGTTAGGTTTTCGGTGTCAGCGTGGTATTCTTTATCTGAATTTGCAAGCTGGGTGCTAACAAGAGGCACCTCTGAGAGCCCTCAAGTGGGCAGCTAATGCGAGTCACATCGAGACCACTCTACCTTAGGTCCAAAGGTTCTGGTAAAACCTGTAGGAATTATTAAAAAAGGAGAAACAAAAGTCTCTGACTGAGATGCCTATCTGTTTTATGCCCACTGATTTTCAGCCCGGTAGACACCTCTCTCCTCATGGCACAATGAAGGCAGCTGAGGGGGAGGGAGGAGACACCCTTGTCAAAGTGGGGGGCACGCACCCATAAGAACTTGCCATGAAAAGTCACTTCCCTCTGACAAAGGGAACCCATTTCATTGGCATCCATGTTTCCACAGCTATAATAAGATTCCACTAATTTTGAGTCACAACAATCTGAATTCCCAAAGATGCTCGGAAGGCACTTTTGATTTTTCAAAGCTCTCTCTCTTTTGCCAGTTTGGGTTCAAAGCTGAAGTCACTTCCATTTGCACAGTGTTTTGGAATGTTCTATCCCCGCACCCATAAAGAGGGCTAAGTCTCCCAGTCCCCGCGAGTCAAGAGGCCGGCTAGTCCACCTGACCCCGACACTCACTTGAGGTGATGTATTCTGGAGCTTTCCCAGGGCTCAGCGGCACAGCTTCCTCGTAATAACCTTCTGGGAGAGAGGACGTCGGTAACGGTGGCGGCCCACTGTCAGGAGGCTAAGGAAAAAAGGGGAGAAACAGCGTAACTAGAAGAAAACGGCGTATTTTCATGTGTTGACCAGCACTTTCCTCTTTCCTTTGTAAAGTCTCTGGCAAGAAAGAACATTATCCCTCGAGTTCAGGTGCTGACTGGCTCTCCACTACTTTCCTGCTCATGTCCACCCGCAGCCTGGCCCTGGCCACATGCCACTCCGTTCGTACAAGCCGCTGGCAGTCACCAGACGCATGGCCCGTCTCCCGTGAGCACCCTGTACACACCGCTTGGGGGCACAAAACTCCCCTTCTCCCAAGTAGAATGGGCTAACATTCCCGAGCAAGACACGTGCCTTCACTAGGTCCCCACAACTCTCCCCACACCACTGACCTCCGGGGTCTCCGCGGCCCACATCACCGTGCAGGGAGCTCCGGGTGCACAGAAACGGCTCAGATTGCCAGAGCTCATCCAGAGTAATGCACCCGCTAAGTGGTGAGGAATAAATGCGGGTGCTTTGCCCGGCATCTCACCATGTTCCTAACATGTGCCAGGGAAACTTAGAAAAAAGGAATAAAAAAGAAGTTACCTAGGAGACACTCTCTAAAAGAAACTGGAAATTTTCTTCTGAGAAGGAATCTGCTTGTTACTAAAACCAATCCCATCAGTTTCTTGTCAAACTCGGAGATGAAGGCACTCAGGATTTGATGCCGAGTCTTTAGAACACGGAAGAGCTGGCAGGCTCAGGACTACCCAGTCTACGCAGCCATCAGGCCCCAGCTCCTGAGGGCGCTAACACACACCAGCCTCCCTTCCTACAAGCTCTGGAGGTTTGCTGGTTCTGTCACACACTGGACCTCCCGCCGAAGGGAAGGGTCAAAGGGAAGGGAAGCCAGCATCACTCAGCCAAACACCTGCCCTTGCCCGGCACTGGGCTAAGCGCCTCGGTACTGGTTACAGGTTCCACCAGTCAATGCATGCAGGATGCTTCCAGGGAGATAGTACATCACCTTAAGTTTCACAGGTACAGAAAGTGAGCTCAGTCTCACGAGCAGTCTCAGGGCCTGCTCTAAGTCAGACGCTACTCCATGACAGACTCCAGGTCTGTCTGCGAAGACGTTTCTTATGTTCATATTTCCTCTCTCTCTCTCTCTCTCTCTCTCTCTCTCTCGTAACTCATTCACACTGCCTATATTCTGTGAACAAACTGGAAAGATGTCACTGAGAATGGGACAGAACAGAGGCCCCACACTGAAGATCTACCAAATTAGGTTCCAAGTAGAACAAAGTTCCACAGAAATCAAGGGTGTTTTTTTTGTTTTAAATATGTTTATAAAGTCTCCAGAATGTAAAATTCCACTGCTTTCCATGGAACTCAGCTCTGACTCCAGGAAGTCCTCTGTGAATGACTAATCACCAGCATGCATTCAAGCCACCCCTTCCTGGGGCCAAGGTCATGTGCACCATCCCTCCTGGACTTGAAGGCTGTCATTTCCCCCACCACCCCCAAGCCCAGTTCCCTCACTAATCACTGACCCCCCTGCTTCCCTCTCCCGTGAATGGCTTCCGTCATTCTGCGTCACATGGGGCCACAGCCAGGTCACTCATACTTTCTTGAAGAGGCAGCGCTTAAACGAAACTGGACCCACCAGGCTCAGCCCCAGGCCAGGTCTGAACAGGAACCCATGCCCAGGTGAAATCTCTACTTGTTGCTTTTGGAAAAGAGCTGTCTGATTCTGAGTGTCTTTATTCATGAAATGGAGGGTGTTTCAACTTCCTTTTAGGATGTTGAAACAGTCAAATTTGTCATCCTGGGGAAGCATTGTGAGTAGCTGAATCAAACCAATGAAACAGCACAGACTCCCTTCCCAGTGCTGCCAGTAACACGGGCATGTTAGGTGAGCTGCTCACTGTCGTAGCTGATGGGGTCTCTCAACAGAGACTTCCCAGCCCTGCTGCTGGTCTTATATTAGGCACTCCTGTCAGTGGCTATGCCCTTAGATCCAGTAATTCCACTTCTATTTATGTTCGGTCAAAGTCTGTTCAGCAAGATCTAAGAACGATCTCAACGTTCCCCGAGAGAAGCCTACCTAGATACACTGACACATCCCGGTGTAGGCGTCTCAAAGGGTCATGCTTATCTACAGCCAGTCACTGGGAAATCCCTACTAGATGCTGCTATGTGAAGGAAAACAGGTGCACTGCATGCCCTGCACGTAACATGTGTTATACTTACACATGTACAAAGACAGGGTCATTCACCAAAGCGTTAACACACAGTGGCCTCGTTTTTTACACATTATCTGTACAGCTTGGATTTTCTACACAGTATTTGTCATTTTTACAAATCAGAAAAAATTTAACTATTTTCACTTTGAGGCAATACCCCTCAAAAAATAATACTGCTACAGGAGCACCCTCTCTCTCTCCAAGAAGGATCTGCACACCACCTACCCTTGAAATTCTGCCACAGGGTCTCAGACACTTTGGCAGAGGTATTATGGTTTGTTAAATGTGGTGGACAGGCTGGAAAGAGGTACCCCAAAATGCTTTCTGAGGAAAACCTTCTTTCAGGTCCTTTCCGATAGGTAAGAATTCACGAAATCACAATTAACAGGAATTTTTAAGGGTACACAGCAGGGAAGGAAGGCAGGTTTCCAACAGGGATCATGGAAAACCAGAGGACAGGCAGGAAACGAGAGCAGAAGGGAGACGACGACGCTCAAACACTCGGTGTGCCTTCCATGGACGTCCCCCTCGTCCTGGGTCTGTGCAACCTTCCGTACCTGAGTCCTGATCCCCTCGCTTGGAAACGGTGGTGCTGGGTCATGACCAGCTCTGGTGTCCGTCCTGACTCTCAGGTTCTAGTATTCTTATGAAACCAGCTTTACCTGTTTTGCAATTTTAGTGAGAGCTGTGTCCTCACTAAATGATAGATGACATTCCAGTCTCTGGCCAGAGCAGGTACTTGACATGTACCTGTAAAAGTAACACTGCACTCCGACCAGGGCATTCCTCTCACTGGATTTCACAACTTTCACTCAGTTTCAGAAGAGACCCAGCCTCTGCAGGAAGCTCTAACACCATCTTGCATTCATCATCAGTGGTTTCCTGGGCTGGCTCTCACAAAACACATGCTGATAAAATACGGGCCTGAAATCGAACCACACAGCCTCCTTCAATGCTTCAAAAGAAAGATGAGAAGCTGTTTTCCTCCAAGAACAACTGACCTTTGCTCTAGACATAAGAGATGGAAGTGGCACAGTGCCAGCCACAAGATACCTTTTAAAGTCACCAAAATATTTCTCCCTCAAGTTAATACTTAAGTGAAAGTCACTTTTTAGTTTAGGAAATCTTATCTGCCTTAAGGCATTGTAAATTTCTCCCTTAAGGGCTCCATGTCTTGTTAGAGCAAACCGGTCCTTACAACTGGATAGGAGAGTAATCCATGGGCTCGCTTGGCTCACAACACTAGCCTTGATCTAATTCCCATCGTTTTGGAAATAAAAGCCCATTAGTCTCTGCCTTTGCTAGGAAAAGCCTCACAGAGAATTCTTTTCCTGTTACTACTAATAAATATTATGTTTATGTAACTGTATGGTATAAATATAATTATTATTGTTATTACTATTATTTCAACAATATGACAATAATAACCATTATTTACTGTTTGCCTACCTTGTGTCAGACATTGCTCTGGGATAGTCTGTATATATTTTCTCTTGATCAGAAAATAACAGAGATGTTGGTATTTTGATTATGCTTTTACAAATGAGGAAACTGAGGCTCAAGAGATGAAAGACCTTGCCCAGGGTCCCACAAGCTCAGAGATTAGGGGAGAAGCCGTAGAAAGTCAGCCAGAGTCGGCACCGATCACTGAGCCAGAAGCTTCGAAACAGCAGGGACGCCATCTCTGTGTCACGACTGACTCCCTGGGCTCCTTCCAGTGTGGGGCCCAAGCAGAACCGGAGTTGGAAGGAACTAGGGAGAACCAGCCCACTAAGGCTACTGGGCCCACACCGACTGTGTCCCCATCACACAGTACAACCGATCCAGCATTTCCCAAGCGAGGCGCGCGTTTCTGTACCATCTGCGTCTCGCCCAACACCTTTCACACCTTCCCCTTCTCCTAACTCGCACTTGGCCTCTTCTGCTCCCCACCACCTTCCTCACCCCACTTTATTACTTAGTCCTTTGCACCAGTAACACCAATAGACTGAGAGCTGATTTCAACAGAGAACAAGACCAGCCTAGAATGTGAAATCGCTTTCTGACTTTAATTCTGGGGATACGGTGGTGTATGCAGACTCTCTTTCTGGTTACAGGGATTAAAATCTGTTAAGAGTAACCGCCCACGATAAAATCTGACATAAGAACATCAGGGCTCATGCTCCAGTTCTGTCACATATCAGCAAAACCCTTCTCTAACCGGCATGGATATTTCATGATAGCAGCGTTCATGCCGTGAGCCAAACTTCCACAGCGGCCACCCTTGTCCAGGTTGCTAAGGGAAGCTGAGGACTGGAGTAAAGTAATTCTCAATCGATAACAACATGTGATAGTCTCAGCCGCAAAAATGGTTTCAATCCTAACAACAAGAATTCTGAGTAAGTAATCTTCTGGACAAAGTAAGAGTTTTTGTCCAGATTATAGCCATTCCATTCTGATCGCTATTTAATTTGCATTCCACGCAGCACTTGAGTAAACACTGGTGCATTTTCTCTCATTCTATTTATTCGCCACTGGAATGTGTCCCTCTGTAGTGCCTTCCTTCTCCACCAGTAGGTAGGCTTCCACAGGGGAGGCCAAACAGCCCAACAGGCATGTACACAGGATGCACCTGTGGGTGCTGCAGAGCGGATTTCAGATGAAAGTGCCCCAGGAATTAGACATGAGACTAAACTTGGAGAGTCTCGAAAGGCAGGGAAAAGGAACCATATGGTTCTCATCCACTGAAAGGATCACATATGATTTCACAGGGAAACAAATGGTTTAGTTTTAAATCTTGGGCTTTAGTCTTAACTCTGCAACAGGTAAAACACCTGATTTTGTCACGTGATCCCAGAGCCTCATAATCCCATCTGTCAAATAGAGATAATAAAGTTGCTATGAAAGTTTTTAGGAAGGATAAAATGCAAGCAATGGACAAGGTGGTAACTTCACTGTTTCATAAACACAGAAAGGAGGCGGGGGGGCCCAGGGGCTGGGGAGTTAGTGTTTCACGGGGACAGAGTTTCAGTTTGGGAAGATGGGAAGTTCTGGAAGTGATGGTTGCTCAGCGATGTGAATGCACTTAATGCTACTGAACTGGACACATGAAAATGGCTAAAATGTTGAAGTATATGTTATGTATATTTTATGATAAAAAACTTCATTGTTATCTGCTGACATAATAAGGCATCACATTTACATAAGCTCTGGCCCAAAAATATCAAAGAATTAAATTACTCTCCTCTACCCCATCTAAACACAATGTAACCAACCCCCTGCTGTTTAAATCATCAAAAAATATTTCTAGAAAATGCCTTGATTGTGTATCATACAGTTCACACAGAGCCCCAAGGGAATCGGCCTTGCTCTTTGCTCTGTGCGCCGTGGGGATCTGAGACACCCGTTTGCAGGCTCACTGCTCTTCCGAAGAAGAGGAGGAGGAGATGAGGCACAATTGGTGATTGTGTGGATCAGACCCGGTCAGGGAAACGGCTGCCTCAGCACCGGGTGGGTCCCAACGGCCAATGTCAACACAGATGGGACCCGCTTCCCAATGAACCCGGGCGGGCCACCGTTCAAACGCTCTCTCAGCACTTGCACGTTAAGTACAGTCAGTGCGAGGCTGCACAGCCGTCAGTATGAAACAGAAACAAAAGTCTGCTGAAAAGCACAGCTCTTCCCAGAAGCGTCTTCATCGTGCATCTGCATACTTTGGCCTCTTCTAATGGCCCCTGGAAGAGCAAGGGAGCCAAATCAGATGCCAAACATGCCGTGTGCCACACGTGTGCTTTCAAAGCCTTAGGAGAGGTTCCGAACTTCCACATGGCACACTCGCGAGCCCCTCCACATCCTCTCAGCCACACTGAAGGGACACCAGTGCACACAGGATGCCTCAGGTTGCCGCCACACCTACTCTGAGAGCAAAACAGAAACATTCGAACATTCCCTTCGTGTGTGAAGCATCACCCACGTGACAAGACTGAGTTCTCATGTGCTCCCTGAGCGAGAGTAGTCATCGACATTTCCTGCTGTGCAACATGAGAAACACAGAGAACTACAGAAACAAACACCATCTTTACAAGGCTAAACTTCGTTTCATTAAAAGAAGGTGGAAATCAGGTGCTGTTGCTGTTCAGTGGGGAAAAATTTCAGTTATGCAAGATGAGTAAGTTTTAGAGGTCTGCCGGGGAGAAGGAGAACGTCATGAGACAGGTCGTAATAACTGCACAAGGCACTGGTAGGCACTAAACGGATAAAAATAAAAGATGACTCATTTTTTTAGAGTTTCTAACATAAAAACTTACAATAAAGGCAGTACTCGGTCAATATATGCTACATTAGAAAAATGCAACAGCATTTCAGATGAATGAGAAATAATAAGTGGCTGGAGAATCATAAATCTTACACTATCTATACCACGGGTGCCAAAAAAAATGTGTACAAGTGGACACTTTGGTCAGCGTTGCTCAAGCAGTAGTTCACCGTCATAAGAAGTGTCTGGATGCTGATGGGAACCATTGTGAGCACCTCTTGTAATTGCAGAAGTCAAAAGTGACTTGTATTCATCTTTGGTTATCGGTCTATATTATTATAATTTTAATACAGTTTTCCTTTCTTAAAACGTGTATACAATTTTTGGCACCCCTGGTGTGTCTGTCTGTCTGTCTGTCTGTGCCCTTCAGTCATGCACAGTTGCTTTGCTGACCATTCCAAACCACTCTGCGTGACCACAGGCTCTTCATGACCTAACCGCTGGGATGTGTCCCAGCCTCACCTGCAGATACCCACCCACACCGTGTATTCTGCCAGCACAGAGGTGCTTGCAATGCTGCTCCCTGACCATCTGGCTCTTTCTCTGGCTTGTGCCTTAATGTAGGGCACACCCTCTGCCTGGCACAGCTTCCCACCCATCCCATCTTTACTCCACTCCAAGCTAATTGTCCTGGAAGACAATCTGCCAACAGCAAATGGCCAACTGGCCAGAGGCCAGCTCACCAAAGGCAGGCTGGATTTACTGAATGACTGGCTTACTTGCTGAATAAGGAATTCACTGTAAAAATATTGGAAAAACACAGTAGAGCTATCTTAACCAATCTCCGCTTAACTGACGGGCTGAACTGACAGATGTTCTTCATTTTCCCATTCAAATGCCCTGACTGGTGTCCGTAAAACGCTAAATATTCATGGTCACCAGGCTCCCCCCCGGGTGCCTACAGAGAGTCCCATCAGCTGAGTTGTACATTTACTATGAGTCAGCCTCATTCCTTAAAGTCTCATACTTAACATTATAATTATTACTTTAATTAATTTGATTACTACATAAATAAACCAGTGAAAAAAATGAGTGCAGGGCCGGCCAAGTGGCTCAGTTGGTTAAGAGTGCAAGCTCTGAGCAACAGTGTCGTCAGTTTGATTCCCACATGGGCCAGTGGGCTGCACCCGAGCTGAGCTGCCAGGATGGCTCAGCTGGTGAGAGCACGTGCTCCTAACAACAAGGTTGCCGGTTCAACTCCTGCATGGGATGGTGGGCTATGTCCACCCACAACTAAGATTGAACACAGCACCTTGAGCTGAGCAGCCACGAGTTGCCGATGGGCGACCAGATGGCGACTAGACTTGGAGCTGAGCTAGCTGCGCCCTCCACAACTAAGACTGAAGGACAACAACTTGGCTTTCCCCTTCCCCAATTCCCTAATAAAATCTTTTTTTTAAAAATGAGTGCAAAGGAGAGCTAATAATTCTCTAAGATGCTTTAGAAAGGTCCAGTCAGGACAAACTGTGCAAAAAGAAAAGCTCTTCACTTCAGGGTGGGCATGTCAGCTGTGAGAGACCTGCACAGCACCCATCAAATTTAAGAGCCTTGGAACTCGATTGTTTCACAAGTGTCTAACCTTTACTCCACTTTAGGGAAACAAAAACTGGACATGACTAACAATGTATCATGAGTACAGATTATGCAGAAAAGACAAGTAGAATCCACTGTGCAGCCCCATACTCAAAGAACACAGCCCTTGACCCTATATCAAAATCCTACTAGTTTCTAGCAAGGAATGGCACGGCTTGGAGGAGGAGAAAAAACCCACTGGACATCCAAGCGTTGGGCACCAATAGGGAGACGTCACCCACTGGTCAAACTGCTACTCAGAATGTATTGGTTTAAACCTAAAGTAGTTAAAGCAAATGTATACCTTTTTGACAATTCCTTACTTTAACCAACCTCTTTGATTAACCAACTACTAGTTCTGATTCCATCGGTAGGTAGGCTTCTCATATACCTTCAACCAGGGCAGTCTGCCACGGCCATTTCACAGCCAAAGGCGGGGGCAGAGCATATGCCAGGCAGGGTGACAGACACGGAGAGGAGAGAGAAAAAGAGGGTGAGTGAGAATGAATAATAAACTGTATTTGAGGGGAAAAAAATCCATAGAAATGGAAGAAAATGCTGACCATTCAATGAGTATTCTTCATCTGAAATTGGCGTTGAAACTCACCTTCACTCCATCTGGCCTGGCACAACTGGGACATGTATTTTAGGCCAGACCAGTTAGATGGCACTTTATGTGGCACTAAAGGAGAGCCCATGAAATTCGTATACCCATCTTTACGCTTCTGGCTGCTTCAAGAAGTTTGTATTTCACCTTCGATCTCCAAACACTTTCCTGATCTGAAATGTGACGATGACACACTAGACCCAGCATATTGAGACATATCGTAGGAGAGCCACAGGCTCAGACAAGCTTAGAGAAATAAAAGTACACCAGGAAACTCATGAACCACTGAGTTCTCAACTAGTTCTTTATCTTTTAGATAAATATCAGTTTATAAAATTAATACTGTTGACATACTTCTGGACTAGAATTTTGCATTATATCTAAAAACAACAAATGAGACAATGAAAAATAGTCAAGTCAGTTTCTACAACAAACAGGATGCGAGTTAAAAAAAAATAATTAGAAAGTTTATAAAAAAGAAAAAATATATAACATATAATGTTAAAAAAAGAAAAACAGCATATAAAGGTCATATATTCAATATGTGCTCAACTGTGGGAAGATTAAATGTATAGAACCAAAAAAGAATGCAATCTACAAATGTGAGTCACACATATAATTTAAATTTTCCTACAAACCATAGAAATTTATGAAACTGATTTTATTAATATAGCTTCTTTCACTCTGCATATCCAAAACATTATAATTCAACACATAATTAATGTAAAACTTCAGGAGATATTTTATGTCCTTTTTTCAGAAGCCTCTAAATCCAGTGTGAATTAGACACACACATACCCCCCAGTTAGAACCAGCCACACCACAAATGCCCAGTGGCCACCGGAAGCTATGGCCCTGCACCAGACAACACAGGTGAGAAAGGCTAAAAGAAAGTGTGCCTGAGTGAGAACAGTGGCACTCCTGGGCGGGAGGCATACCAATGACCTTAATTGCCCTTGGGGGGTGTCCTACCTTCTGCAGCGATCGATCGTGTTAGAAATGCAGCACCTGAGGCCCATGTACACCACAGACCAAGTGGGTCAGAATGTGCATTTTAACAGCTCCCCGGGGAGCCATTTGGACGTGAACTTTTGAGAAGCGCTGCTCTATCTGGTACCACCAGCTCTTACATGGGGTTTGCTACATACCAGGCATGTATTCTAAGCATTTGCGATATATCAGCTCATTCTCCACAACAATCATATGAAATAGGTCCTACTGTCAATAGTCATTTTAGTAATGAGGCGTCTGAGGCACAGGAAGTCACGGTCTAAATCATGTGAGTCAGTGCAGAGCTGACACCAGAAGCAGACAGCGTGCTCCCCAGTCTGCACCCTGCACCCCGCTGCCTGCCTAGACTGTGACTCCGGGACAGGCTCACAGCACCTCACACAGCCTTCTCACATCTATGAGTCAGGCTGGCATCAGCTTTGCAGCCACACACCTCCCAACAGTACTGGTGACAACAGGCTAGATCTGAAATCCAAAGAACAGGTTACAATGTGTGCCTTTCCTACTTAGCACAGGTCCTTGAGCAGATCTCTTCACCGAACTTCAATTTCCTTTTCTGGAAAATGGGTATACATACTACGTACATGTGTAGAGTTAAATCAGGGGTTCTTTGAGGTCAAGCAGTCAGGATTCAATGCAATTGTAAGTGAAAAAATAACAAGCATGCTCTGTGATGTGTGGTAGGAACCCAGTAAGTGCTAATTTCCTTTGCCCTCCTCTAAAATGGTAATTACGGAGTGCCTACTGGACATCAGCCATCAGCTGGGGCCCAGGCAGGACGGAAGTAAATGACACGTGGCCCTGCTTTCCTGCAGTTTTTATCCTGCTGGAGAGATAATTAGGTGATTCATAGAGAAAGCGAACATTAGAAAGAGAACTGCCAAGGAACTGACATTGCTCTAATTTTGAATGAAAGTCTAATTTCCCTGAGTAAGCAAATTAGAAAACAGCAAAAGGCAGAAAAGGCTGAATGGGACATGAAGAATTGCGTGTGCGAGTATTCCCAGATTGCAAAAGTGGCACAAGAACTCCAAAACAAATTTTGAATACATAAGGTCAAATAAAATACACATTCCTGGAATGTGAACATATTTTTCTTCTGGAAAAAAAAAACAACTGTTGTGTTTTTTTTTAATTCCAGGAGAAGCATAACAATGACTATCAAAGTTTCAGACTAAGGTATTCAAATTCAGTTAACCCAGGAAGAGGCCCATGTCCCCAGGCTCCACTGTCATTGTTTTGCCTATCAAATCCTCTGTTTTGTTTGTTTGTTTGTTTTTTAATCTAAGGACAGATTTCCGTGGACCTGCAGCTCCAGTAATTTTCAAAGAAACAGCAGCTTCCTAAGGGAAGGCTCCCCTTAAGCCTCCCACTCAGCTCTTACTAGCAGCCCTTGAACAGTCCGAGGAAGCCTCCTTTCTTCAGAACCGGGCTTGCGTCGCCTGCCCCTAGAGCCAGGAAGCCAGGCGCCAGTGACCGTGCTGCGATGGAGGGGCTAACTCACCAGCCATGGCTGCGGGATCTCGGGCAGGGGCATCTGGGGAGGGGCCGGCAGGCTGTGGGGGGCCTCTTGCTTCGGAGCATGATCTTTCACTTCAAAACCTGTAAGCACCAACCAAAACCACAGACTGGTGAGGTGATGGCACTGCTACCAGCCCCGTATCGAACACTTGGCAAATGTTTATTTCCTCTAACCCTTCACAACAATCCTACAAGGTAGTATTCTCTACGGCTGGAAAAACAAGAAAAGGTTAAAGTACTGAAACATTAACAGGTAGAAAAATGAAGCTGGCAGCAAAGCCGACATTCCTCCCAGCGCCACACAGCCTCTCAAAGGAGAGCTGTTCACCTGAACTCCTACTCAGGTTAGCACGTACCCATGTACAAAGGGGGCAGACGCTTTCCTGGGAATCAGTACATTTGTATTGAGTGCCCTCTTAAAGTCACATACTGTACCCAACGTACTTTATAATTGGCATGACTGATACCAGCTCATACCCTCAGGGCACTCATATTCTAGGTGGGAAGTCAAGTATATATACAGCTGGCTGTTGGAAAATGTGGTGAGCATTTATCAGTGAAGGCGGGTAAGAAGCAGAAACCAGCTGCAATCTGGGCACAGTATTAGTTATATGCCAAGAGCTCACGTGGAAAGGCCTAGAAAAACAACCACTTAACGCAATGCTACAGACTAGGCAGAGACATGTAAAGACAAAATCCCTGACCGCTACAAGTTGCAACAGAGACCAGAATTTTGGCAGAGAACTGGAAACAATAAAAGAAAGAAAGAAAGAGAGAGCGAGAAGGAGGGAGGGAGGGAGGGAGGGAGGGAGGGAGAGAGAGAGGGAGGGAGGAAACAAATGGAAACTCTACCACTAAAACAATCAGTGGGTGAAACTTAAACAAATTAAAGCACTGAAGAGAGAATTAGTGAATTGGAAAATATCAGAAGATGCATTCAGAGCGAAGCATGGAGACAAAGGGTTGGAACTCATGGGCCAGAGGAAGAGAAGGAGAGAATCAGGGGAAAACAGTAAGTCCAGGGGCAAGAGGCCCAGACACTGTGGACTGTTCAGACCGGTGGTGGAATGGCTGCGGGAAGGGTACACGCAGAGGAGATGAGGTTGAAAAGAAATGCCACCTCTGCTAATAAAAGCAAGAGCAGGAAACAGAAGTCATTAGTTATTGAGTGTCTGCTATGCATCAGGCACTGTTTGGAAATATTTTATATACTCTCCTTCACTCTTCACACCATCCCTGTGAGGTAGATGCTACTGTCCACCCTTGTCACAGACGAGGAAAGTGCAGCATCAAGAGATTAAGTGACTTGGCAAGGTCATATACCTGGTGACGGGAAGCCAGGGACCAAAGCCAGTTTGTGGAGAAGACACATGTGACACCTAAGGGCCTGGGCTTTGCCGGGGACAATGGCAGACCCAGGAGGGTCCAGGCAAGAGACAAACAGCATTGTTTCAAAAGTGACCGTTTCACTTTGCCCCCTAAACACGGTCCTCATCCTGTGCTCCCATCTGAGTGACAGGTCCCCCCGTCTACCCAGGGCCTCACGTGCCTCATGTTCAATGTGCTGCCAAATCCTTCAGCCGAGGTCCAGGCTAACAGGCAACAAATCCAACTGCATCACACCATGGCCTCACACACTAAAATCCAATGAAGTGTACACTTCAAATGGCTGAAGGGTGTGGTGCGTGAATCATCTCCCAATAAAGCTATTAACAGGAACATCTCACCCACTATCTCCTACAGCACCCACCAGAGTCTCACACCGCAGCCCCCAAGAGCAATAACCGCCCCAGCCCCTCCACCTCTCTCCATCTCTCTCTCTCTCTCTCTCTCACTGAGCTGGTCTGGAGTCCCCTCTTAGGGGCTCTCCCTACCCTCTAACGCTCCCGACAACAGTACCTACCAGGAAAGCACTCCCTGCCTTTGTGTCCTACTCTCTGTGCACAGAAGCGACAGGCAGCAGGCCCACTTGCAAGGCTGGCCCTTGGCTGGCATCTGGGATAAGGATTTCAAAAGTGTGTCCACTGTCCTAATGGATCAAGTTGGTTCACTGTGCCTAGACTGCCAAACAACGTGGCGTATGACCAACACCTGCTGTGTTGGTTAATTCTGTGTGTCCACTTGACTGGGCCAAGGGAGGCCCAGACAGCTGGTAGGACATTATTTCTAGGGGTCTCTGTGAGCGTGTTTCTGGAAGAGATCAGCATTTGAGTTGGTGAACCGAATAAAGGGGGTGGCCCTCCCCCATGTGTGTGTGTGTGTGTGGGGGGGGCATCATCTAATCCGTTAAGGGCCCAAAAAAGTACAAAAAAGTAGAGGAAGGGCAAAAAAGCTCTCTGTTTGAGCTGAGCCGTCCGTGCTCTCCTGACCTCAGACACTGGCACTCCTGGTTCTCAAGCTTTTGGAGTCAGGAGGGGACTTACACCATCAGCCCCGATTCTCAGACTGAAATGGGATCACACCACCGGCTCTCCTGGTTCTCTTCCTGCAGACTGCAGACCCCGTGTGACCTTTGTGCTTCCATAACCACATGAGCCAATTCCTACAGTAAATCTCCTCTTATATCTTTATCTCTATTTCTAGCTCTGTCTCCATCTATCTATCTCTGTCTCTCCTGTTGGTTTTTTTTCTCTGGGGAACCCTAATAAACCTGCTTTTCTGGGAGTCTGGAAATGTGGTAGTGCCAGGCAGAAGGTGCCTACGTGATCAGCCCCCAGTAAAATCCTTGGGCACCGAGTCTGTGGTGAGCCGCCCAGAACAGAAGCATTGCACATAGGCTGCTGCACTGTCGTTGCTGAAAGGGTGTGCTCTGTGTGACACTGAAGGGGGAGAGACGGCAGACGGAAGGCTGCACACCATTCCTCCAGGCTACGCCTGCGTCTTTCTCCCCCACAATTTGACTGTGTGTCCTCACTACCTCGGTCATAACTCCTGGGGATGAGAAAGTATAACTATATGCTGAGTCTTTCTAGTGAATCTCCAAATGTTGGGGTGCTCTTGGGAGCCCCCCAACACACCCACTATTCTATCAGCTCCTTTAAGGCTTTATCTTTCTGTAGCTAGAGACTAACACAGTACCTGGCACATAGTAAAACCTTCAATGACAACTTGATGAAAAAATAAATCCGTAAGTTAACGAAGAAATGAATATGTTTTAGAAAGATGGCAGAATGAAAGATGGTTCAGAGGCAAAGGAGACTGGACGAGGAAAGAGCAGAAGTTTGAATGAGACGCACCTTTAGAGGACTGTATCCTCAGCAGGATGTCCGTAATTACTGCCTTTTTCTCTCTGACAGTTGATGTTAGATATTCATGGTCCAGAAGTTCAAGAAAGAGACGAAGTTCAACTATTAACTCTTCCATCGCTGAAAACAAAGGAAAGAAGAGGAAGGGTACTATTAGACCCGCTGATTTGTAAATGTCAAAATATGAATTAAATTTTACGCAAAGCATTTCATTTTCAGTTTGATGGTTGAATATAGTATTCCAACATGAAAAAAAGATCCATGCATCTTCTAGAGTCTAGACAAATGTGCTAGTCCTTTGCTTTTGCTCTGAGGCAACAATATGCAGCTGACAGAAGCTCCAAAGCCAGGTTGCCAGCAGATGGAGTCGTGACCCAGAAGCTTGACATCATCATTCGGTGTCAACTGCATGATATTAAATTTCAATGTCAAGGAGATGGTAGCTTAAAATGCCAAATAGTTTTCCAATAACCACTAGGACATGGTTTCAGAAACTCAATGCCAACTCTCTGCTTTGTAGGGCTGGCTCCATCCCCAGGAAGACTGTGAACACATTTATACAGTTACAACAAGAGATGCTGGGTGCCGACAAGGACTTAAAACACACGTGCAGGTCCTGGCTTCCTGTCACATGACAGATTTTCCTTCTGGTATCCACAAGGCTGGACTATGGCTGATGTCAGCAAGTTTTAAATCATGCTGTGAACCTCTGGAGGACTCCAAAACCCGTTCAGGGAGTCCGCAAAGCCAAACTGTTTTCATAATATTCAGAAACTTTTCACCTTTCCCTGCACTAATGGTGCAATATGCGAGGGTGACTAAGTTGCTGGCATCTTAGTCAAAGCAGTAGCACCAAAATGTATCAGTGGTCATCATATTCTTTACCATCCGCATGCAGTAAAAAAAGAAAAAAAATGCTACTGTCACTTAAGCATGTCTTTGATGACTCTGACGAAGAGATAAACATCATTGCTTTTATTAAATCTCCACTACTGAGGACACCCCCTTTTAGTACCCTGTGTGATGAAATGGGGCGTGCATCTGAACCGCTTCTGCAGACTTAGGTATATTGCTGTCTGGAAGGAAGTATGATTTTCTGATTTTGTCACCATTTGGGAGATCTGCACAACTTAGTGAACCACGATGTCACACAACCACACGTGGGTAAAGACCCATCTACCGTGCAACGAAGCCCAAATCTCTGACATAACAGAGAATGAAGGGCTCTTTCTGAGACAGCTGCAGAGTCCACACTGCAAATGAACTTTAAGAAACTACTACTTGTCATCGAGTTTTGGTGTAGTATCAAAGAAGAATATTCACAATTTTCTGAAAAGGCACGAAACATGCTTCTCTTTTCCAACCACATATCTGTGTGAGCACACCACATTTTCTCTTGTACTTCCCGCGAAACGCCTCACTGCAATCTGAATGAGGAAGTAGAGAGTCCGGCTCTATTTCTGTGAAGTCAGGTACTGCAGGCACTTACAGAAATAGACAACAATGCCACTCTCCCACAAATTATCTTGTTTGGCAAGCACAGTTACGTTTCATAAATATGTATTATTTCTTAAGTGAATTAATAGCTTTAAAATCTGTCAGTTTTAAATTCTAGTATGATAAATATCTACAGATATCCCTACATGAAAAAAAGCTCTTTGGGGTCTTTAACACATATTTTGATACCAAAAAGTTCTAAGCAAAAAAGTTCAAAAACCACTGGTTTGTGGAATTCTTCCCCAATCTACAATTCTACATGCCTCCAACACCCTCCAGGGTTTAAGACCCTAAGTGAGGCCACCCTTTATATAGATATACAGCGTTTAAGGGTATACAGCATCTGATAAAGGCAGTATCTCAAATCAATGGGGAAAAGGCACACTTAATTGGAGTTAGGACAATTCGTAGCAACTGAGGGGAAAAAAGATAAAACTGAAAACATATTCTAGAAAAAGCACTAAAGATACTGAAGAATCAAAATATAATAAATGAAACCACTCAAGTCATTTAAGAAATAGCAAGTGAATTCTTTTATAACCTTGGTGTGGGAAAAGATCTTCTAACTATGACTCAAAACCAGATGTAAAAAGAAAAGACGGCTCAAGGAGATGACATAAAAATAAAAGCATGTGCTCCTGGAGACTGAGGGCTGGAGGTGGACTTCATACCCTCCCTCTGCCTCGCAGACACATACACAGCACATTCCATAGCCCCAGGAACCGTACTCCTGCCACCCACCTGCCGTCCACTGGGGAACTGGTTTCATAAAACCCCATCTCATGTCCCTCACTGAGGACCACTGTGCTACATTTGAGGCTCCAATTAAACATTTTGTGAAGCATGGCTGGCCCAAGATCAACCTGCTCTTTAGAAAATGCCCTTGTCCCCTGCATTCTCCTTTGCAATGACTTCTCCTGACCTCGGATCAGATTCTCAACTAGCCCCTGCATCTTTTTCCAGATTCATCTCTCTTCCACTCCCCGCCTTGGGCGTCACACTGTAACCCTTGTGAACAGCGCAGTTTTCCCCCTGCATTAGGATGCTGTGGGCCCAACCTTGGCGTTCCCTGCTGGAGGTATGCCCTAACACAGTGCATCCCTGTGTGGACGAAAACACCTGACAGGCTCAGGGGAGGCCTGCAAGGCAGGTCCTACAAACTCAGGGCCCGAAATTAACCACAGAGTGAAAGGGAGAAATTCGGGAATCGATACGTAATTGGACTTACCTTTACTATCTAGCCGCCTGTAATTAAACCTGGCTGGTTTGCATTTAGATTGCCATGAGATTCAGTCATTTCCTCTTTGTTTCTCCCTTTACTGATTAACTGAAGAACTCTGTTTTGTTCCCTTTCTTAATACTACACATACCTTGTTATTCCATTTAATTAACAAAATCCTAACCTGGAAAGGACAATTTTTTAAATCCTCAGGCACCCAGACTCCGGAATACACATAAAGCCCCGGCCCACAGTGGCCTTGTCCAAAGAAGACATCATCTTACAACAGACCAGACCCCAGGAAGCATGCCAGCCCTCAGACCTACCTGGCTGACTCCCCCGTTTCCTCTGTTCTTCTTGTGCACCTATAAAACCTTCTGACCAGTCTAGGAACGGGGAGGTGGCCTTTGGACAGGAGTCCACCATCCTCCCAGAATGCCGGGATTCTGAACAAACCGGCTTTTCTTTCCACCAAACTTGTCTCTCGATAATTTTAACTTTTGCAAGAGGCAGGCAGCCAGGGTATCAGTAGGGTGGTCTGAGTTGCATGTCGTGGCCAGTGGTCACCTCCTTTGCCTGTAGCTTCCCTGACAAAGGTCAGTCTTTGCCTTTAAGTGGGCCTGTCTGTTGCCTTTTTGCATCTAAGATAACATGCCCTTGGAATGTCAGTCATCCCCTTTTCCGGACCTCTCAAGTCACAACCCCCCACACCAGAGCAGGAAACTACAGAATCCCTCATTGTTGTTCTTGTCCCAGTTACCATCTCTACGTGCTCTAAAATGCTATTATAGCTGCTAACTATCCTGCACCCACCAATGTAAAAGAAGTACCTGTCTCTCCATTTTACTTTTTATCTAATCCCAGAGATTTCCCCACTTTGCTTTCGCCCACCCCCTTAATCTACCACCAATGGATTTCAAGTAACCCTCCTCCTTTGATTCTAATATGTAAAATAAATTGTAAAACTGCCATTTTCCAGGGTATTTTCTCAATCCATTGGGATTTTGCTTCCTGACAACTGTTGTCAGTTTGACTCAATTAAGTCTTTAAGCTTTCTCTTAGGCTGCATGCGGTTTTTTAGTCAACACCTATCTTGTCCTCACACACACCCCAGCTCACCTCTTCAACAGGCTACTTACCTATCTACGCTCCCAGACTCAGCTCAGTTGTCACCACCTCTGGCTGACCCTCATCACTGTTGTCACCTTATATTGTAACTATGGGTTAATTTGTCTGTCTCCTCTTTCAGTCAGTAGGCAGCCTAAAGTTGGGGCCTCCGTGACTTCTCTCTGTACCGTGAGTGCCTAGCACAAAGCCTGACGGGAAGCCAGAACACTCACTCACTATGTGTTTGGTGAATTAAATCACTTTTTTGTTTCTAAATCTCTGTAACAGGCAAAATTCCTGAGATTTGTTTTGATGAGAAAGCTGCAGAGATACATACCATGGACCTTCCTCTCATAGTAACTGTGTCTCCCGTGATATTCTTAGAATGTACACATCAAAAGTGCTGGAAGACTGATTCTGACCAGTTCATTTCCTCAAACAGGCCGATCACCACCTGGTCAGGGCCCCTCTCTGCTAAGACCGTGAGGCACTGTGTGAGAATATTCAGAAGTGCACTTAGGGACTCGTGTGGCAGTGAAGCAAGGAGCCCACACTCAAGCGAGGCACCAGCATATTTTCCCTTATAGGGTTACGGTTAAGACGCATCAGGCAGACTCGTCCAAATGCTCCCACAGGCCTCTGCACACAGTCTAAATGGACTGCCTAAAGATTGGTCTAAGAAACCTCAGAAAAAGCAGCACAGCTTTAGATAGTCTGGTTGGAATGTTTCCCTCAGCTAGGCTGCATCTGAAATTCCTTAAGACTCAGATGACCGTTATCTGAATGACCGGATGACTCAGAACAGGCCACTGAACTTCTTTGATGCCTGGGGCCCTGGTCTAGAACTGGTCACAGTTATGTGCCAACATGACTGCTGTGGAGAGCCCAGGACAGGGCTGTGAACACAAGCCTCTGACTTCAGAGACATTCCATCAATGCTGGTTTAATCTGAATCTGAGAAGATAAAATAAGGTCTCTACTTGTGACTCTCTGGTGTCTGAACAGGGCCTATGACAATCATGCCTCAGTTTCATCATTGACTCTGAAAGCTGAATCTTTAAAAGATTTATCACTAGCCCAAAGGCAAGTCTGCATTTCTAACAGGGGATGTGCACATTAATCTCTTCACCTTTTCCCTTGGTGGTTACAAAATAGTCACGGGGATGTAAGTACAGCATAGGGAATATAGTCAATAATATTGGGATAACTGCATAGTGTCAGGTGCATACTAATCGGGGATCACTTCTTAAGTTATATAAATGTCTAACCACTATGCTGTACACCTGGAACTAACATAAAGTAACACTGAATGTCAACTGTAATTGAAAATTAAAAATAAGAATAAAAAAGTAAAAGGAAAAAAATTAAAGGGCATGTGCATACAAGCCTATTCTGAGTCCTGAGACTCTATCTGCCTTTCTGAATTATATAAATCAGCAAGGAATCCCCAAAGGAATTGCTATAAAAATCCACAGGACACACTCTTTTGGGCAGTTACTATGATTCTTGAAAGTCAGATTAATACATGGATGGATATGCAAACCCTAACAGAAAGTACCCTTCTAGTGTTTTGGAGAAAGCAAAAGATGAAACCTAGACCTGCACATGTTTTGACTAATCTGAATGATGTAGGTAACCTGGCAACAGCACAGGAACAAGACTACCTAGTTTCTGAAGCCTGATTCCTAGGTGGGCAGGAGACTACCACTAAAAACCAAATTGGCTGCTAACACAAGTTTGAAATACAATAGTGAGAGCATAGTATTTTCATTCCAATTACATGTGTTCAATTTAACTCAGTAGCAAGTTGTTAAAAACCAACCATATTCAAGACATTGTACTCCAAATCCAAAGGCAAGCCCAACACCCAGGGCTTCACCATCTAGAGCAGCAGCTAAACATTTAGGCTCCCAGAGCCATCATCTTATGAAAGAGGGAGTCACAGGAGGTTTTCAGGAAAGGTGGCATTGATGCATGTCCACCTTTTTAAAGATCATTCCAGCAGCATCATTACGGATGAGCTGGTAAAGTAAGGAGATGGTGCAGGAAGAGGCATGCCCAGTCAAGAGACTATGGTGAATGCTATTGGGTCTTCCGAAAAGTCATGATGTATTTTATCTATGTTTTTCAAAAGTCATTTATTTATATAAAGAACAAAGATCAATCAATGATATATTGCCCGTTTTGTTCAATAACCTTTTGCCATCTTTCAGTGAGCTTCATAATTCCTCGTTCTTAGAAGGACCTGTCTTTATTTGCAAAAAACTGAACAAGGTGCTGATTTACAGCCTCATCTGAATTGAACGTTATACCATGCAAGGAGTTTTGAAAAAAGTGAAACAAGTGGAAGTCTGATGGTGCAAGGTCAGGTGAGTATGGTAGGTGTGGCAACACATCCCATCCAATAAGTTCCAATAATTTTTGACAGGTGATCAAAGTTGTGTGTGGTCTCGTGTTATCACGATGGAACACAACTCCTTTACAATTAACAAGCTCTGGACGTTTCTGGATGACAGATTCACTCAAACTGTCCTATTGCTGACAATACACATTCAAATTGATTGTTTGGTTCCTTGGTAGGAGCTCGAAAAACACGACACCTTTAAAATCCTACCACACTAAAGAGTATAACCTTCCTCTAATGAATGTCTGCTTTCGATATTGTTTGAGGCGAATCATCACGTCAGGACCAAGACCATTTGGCACACCATATTGTTGTAAACAATCCACTTCTCATCACCAGTTATCAGTCGCTTCAAGAAAGGATCATTTGAGCATATCGCAGATGTTTATGCTTGCTGTCAAATGAACTTCTTTGAGTTCATACGGAACCCAAATAGCAAGCTTGCGTACGTATCCCAGCTTCTTCAGGTGGTCATGAACGCTTGAATGAAAGATGTTCAATGTTTCTGCAATCTCTCATGTCGTGTAACGTGGGTTTGACTTGATCAATGCCTTTATTTTATTGTAATCAACTTCAGTGGGCCTCCCTGATCGAGGAGCGTCGTTGAGATCAAAATCACCAGCACAGAATTTCGTGAACCATCGTTGGCACTGACATTCTTGTAGAGCATTGTCACCGTAAACTTTATGCAACTTTTCACAAGCTTGATGTGCATTCTTCCATTTTTGGAAGTAAAACAGTAAAATATGGCAAAAAATGCACAGTTTGCTCTTCCATCTTCAACTTGTTGTAAAATCTCCAAAACTCAACCAAATCGCTCAATTTTTTTAAATGAAGCTAGAACTATCAGCTGTCAAATGACATAGCAATAACATAGATGCGAATGACTCTAGTACTTCCAAAAATGAACTAGTTCCATCTGTTGCAAACATGTGTCATGACTTTTCCGAAGACCCAATAGCAACAGGAGGGTGTAAAGGAAAATGCAAATATATGCTCTGTTTACTGTAAGAGATTTTAAATATTTACTAAAAAGACCTCATTGCACAAATGTTTGGGTACCTAAGTGTGGGGTATACCATAATAAGCAAAACAAACATGATCTCTTACATTCAAGTTAGAGAGACAAATAGTATGCAAGGAAATAAAAACAGCTAGAAATTAAGATGGATGCTATGAAGAAGCTTCTAGCCAACAATTTTATGTCAGATTTCCTAGCTCCAAATTTCTTCTTCATCTCTGAGGTCCTCTGCACTTAAGAACAGCTCTGTAGCGAAAAGGTGGCGCGGCAAGCCAAGTGTCCACTAATGGATGGATGGATGGGTAATCAATGTAGTCCATCCATACAACAGATTATTCTTCAGCCTTAAGAAGGAAGGACATCCTGACACCTACTACAACATGGGTGGACCTGGAGACACCATGCTCAGTGAAACAATTCAGTCATGAAAGAACAAACACTATGTGATTCCACTTACAAGAGGTTTCCTAGAGGAGGCTAATTCATAGAGAAGGAAAGTAGAATGATGGCTGCCAGGGGTAATGGGAAGTTAGTGTTTAATGGGGACAGAGTTTCAGTTTGGGGAAATGAAAAGCGTTCTGGAAATGGATGGTGGAGATGGTTACACAACAACGTGAATGTACCTAATGCCACTGACTGGACACTAAAAACTGGTTAAAATGATCAATTTTATGTAAGGTATATTTTACTACAACTTTAAAAAATAAGATAAATGCAGAAGAAAGGCTCCATTTCCCTGGCTCATAAACACACCAAGGCTCCCGAGCACCCACAGAATGAAGTGTAACTTGCCCAGCAGGAAGCCCCTTGTCACTCTGGCCCAATGTCTTTATACGCCATCACCTTACACACTCCACCCCTCATGTTACATACAGCGTGGCCCAGTCCAGCTTCTGCTCATTCTTTTCACAGCATTCCTTGCATTCCTGCCTCTGACCTTGGCTCACACTTTCTGAAATCCGCTTGTCCTAGCACTCATTTTCTCTACCAATGCAGGTTTCTCTAGGGACAACCAAATGCCACCTGCTCTGCAAAGCCGTCCCAAACTAGCTCACTGGAGATTGAACACTCCTTGTCTGTTCTTCAGTCCCTCACCTGACTGCTACTTGTCAATGTCTCTATAAAACAGTAAGCTCCTTACCAGAAAATTAACAATTGAAAAGTGAAAGAAAAATAACAGGTAGTTCCATTTATAACAGCATTAAAATACATGAAATACTTAAGGATAAGTTTAACAAAATATGTGAAAGGCCTAGAAACTGACACCTATGAAATGTATCTGAGAAAACTTAATGAAGACCTAAATAAAAGGAGAGGCACCCTATTCATAGATTGGAGGATTCCATACTGCTAAGATATTAATTCTTCCCCCCAAATTAATCTATACACTCAACACAATCCCAATCAAGATCACAGCAGCTTTTTTTGCAAAAACAAATTGACGGGCTGATTCTAAATATATAAAAATGGGGCCAGCCAAGTGCTGCGTTGGTTAGGAGTTGGCCTGGAACGCCAGCTGTAAGCAGCAGGGCCCCAGTTCAGATCCCACATAAGAGGGCCAGTGACACTGCCCTCTCCAGCTAAGATGGTGAACAACAGCTCGACCTGGAGCTGGGCTGTCATGAGTCGCCGGCGACGGCGTAGGCTGCAGTGAGGTTGAAGTGGGCTCCCGTAAGCTACCGTGAGTGGCCGACAGCCAGCGTGAGCTGCCAAGAGCTGCCATGAGCAGCCGGCCATCCTGTGGCTGGCAACTGATCTGCCTCACCTGGGAAGAGCGCAATGATAATACCAACATGGGCCAGTGAAGCAACGTCCTCCACAACTAGACTGAAGAACAAAAATAGCAATTTGTTAACCTGTCTGTTCCCCTCCCCCAATTCCCCAATAAAATCTTTAAAAAAAAAAATGAAACAAACGAGAATAGTCAAACACTGGGGAGAAAAAAAAGCAATGTTGGAGGACTCAGATTAAGCAGTTCCAAGGCTTATTATAATACAAAGCTCAACTAGTCAATCCAGGGCACTACTGGCATTAGGATAAATCAGTGAAACAGAAGAAAGTCCAGAAATAAACCCACACATAAATGGCCAATTTATTTTTTACTAAGATGCCAAGCAAATACAATGGGGAAAGAACAGTCTTTGGAACAAATGGTCCTGAACAAGTGGCTATGGAGACAGAGAAAAAAAAAAAAAATCAAACTTCACCCCTGCATCACACCACATACAAAAATTAACTCGAATGGATTAGAGACCTAAATATAAAAAGGAAAACTACAAAACATCTAGAAGAAAACAGAAATTATGTATTATATGTGACTTTGGACTTGGCCAAGATTTCTTAGAACACCAAAAGATACTAAAATAAAAGGGAAAAAAATAGTCAATTGGGCTTTTGGCAAAAAGTCATTAAGAAAACAAAAAGAAAATATTTGTGACCGTGTTTGACAAAGCACTTACACCAATACACTGAATACTGAGAACATACACAGACACACAACCTAACAAAAACCAGGCAGAGGAGTTACAAACATTCTAACAGAAAAGACGCAAATGACCAATGTGCTTACACCAAGAGGATGCTGAAGCCGTTAGTAACCAGGTCAGTGCAAACTAAAGTCACAATGAGATGCCCCTATACAGCCAGGAGAATAACCAGGATTTAAAAGGCTGTTAATTCCAAGCCTTGGCCAAACTGTAGAGCAGGCGGAAACCTCACACTTCCTGGCGGGAATCTACATGGGACCAACACCTTAGAGAACAGTCGGGCTGTTTCTTATAAAGTCTGACACACGCTCGCCATGTACACATCCAGCCATCCCACGCCTAGGCATTTACCCGGGAGAAATTATTACATATGTCCACACAAAAACATTAGCAGCTTTTCTCAGAATAGCCTAAACTCTGCACACAACCTAAATGACCACTAACAAATCTATCAAAAACGAAATTAGGATTCATGCACACAATGAAGTAGTTCTTAGCAATTAAAAGAAAGGAACTATCCATATGTATAATTCAGATGAATCTCAAAAAAAAAAAAGTGAATAAAGCTAGACACACAAAAAAGTCATACTGTCTGACCCCACTGTGTGAAATTCTAGAACCAGCAAACTCATCTACAGTGACAGTGGCTGCCTGGGTCTGGGTGGTGACAGATAACATTCTTTGTTCACATGGACTGGGAATCTGGACTGAAGATAGCACATTCGTGTAGAGAATTAAGTCAGAGAAAGAACCCTACCTCGTGAGGGTGAGGTAAAACAAGGGGGAAGACACTCTGTAAACTGTACCTGATAATGCTGGATAAACGGAATTTTAAGAAAATCTCGTCACAAAACAGCAATAAACAGGATATGAGCATCAAACTGGCTTAGTGTGTTAAGGGCTGACTCTGTTTTTAGAGGGAAGAAAGCAGAGTCCCTAACACAGGCACAGAGACCCAGAGCGCTCTAATAGCCTGCGTTCTCTTCCTTTCCACAGGATGCGTTGCATCTTTATCCATGAAAAGGTTTTTCTTCCACTGAAAGGAATAAAAACAATCAAAGAAGAAAGGAAGACTGAACTTAGAAGCTTGGTCTCCTAAAAACACACAGGCTTTATTCTCGGGCGATAAGTGAGGCAGGTGACGTTCAGACAGGCTCACACCCCACGTGGAGGAGGACAGCAGTGGATTTCATCCAAACCAGTTCTGTCTTCTTCCGAAGGTGAAACGACCCTGCTGAAGCACAGAGCCCCTCCAGTGGGCTAGGTCAAGGGAAGGTTTCCGGCTGCATGGACAGTACCACGTCCCTCGGCACCAAGCACAGAGAGAGGCCGTGTGCAGCCCCTGGTCCCCTGAAAGACTGGGACGGGTGCGAAGGGAAGGAACCGTCTCCCTGGACCCCAGCCCTGGCCTCCCGACACCCCTCCCTGGCAGGGAATTTATACAAATGCGCTTGTGCTGGAGCATACAGCTACCACCCTACTGACTGAGTCCTCTCAGGGGAACTAGGCAGTATCTTACCTAACACTCTGCTTCTAATGTGGACACGGACGCTCAGAGAGCAGCAGGGACACACATCCAGTTAATGGGCAGAAAGGACTGGCTGCACGTCTGCAGCCCTGGTGCTCTTTTGAGCCCCCCCTGTGCCTTGAAAGCCCTCGGGGACGTGCTGATTCAAGGACCAGGGCACAAAAGAGGCCCTGGCGCCATCTCTGACTGGAGCAGAGCCACTTTCGAAACCACTGAGGCCTCTCACACGGATGAAAGATTACCCTACCAGCCGCTGCTGTGGCCGCCAGCTGCCCAGTCAGAACACCTCAGGCTCTGCACATGTCCCAAGGGACTGCTGGGACAGCAGGCTTTGTGGGAGGGGACAGTAACAGACTGGGAGTGAAAAAGCTATTCGCAGACCTCTGTACCCCCCAGGAGATTCGGGGGGGTCGGGGAGGGGAAGTGAGGGTGAGGGGGGGTCCAGGGTCACTTAGGATACACTGCCATGCTGTAAAACACATTTCCAGTAACTGACACGATAGGTATTTTCTATTAAACGCCATCATTTCACACTTTCAACTCAATTATGTGCATGTCCAGCCACTATTTTATTGGAATTAAAAGGCCTAATAGACTTAAGTCATCTGAAACTGTAACTTTGGATCTGCTGGAGGAAGTGGAGGCAGAGGCTTCCAGGATGCTGGACAGTAACTAACATGATAGCCTTCCCTACTGAGCAAACCTCAACCCTCTGTAAGTCCCCAAAACTGTTTTATAATGTCCAGCTCTGCAATGGCGTCTCCTCGGCATTCTAGCCTTCCTTTTCAACAGTTCTGAAGCTCTACAATTACACTGCATTTTGGATTGCTCCCCTGACCCCAGCCAGCTGGGCTGAAACTGCACACTATCAGTCAAAAGAAGGGTGGGAGGAGGGGGTCACCCAGGGAAACAGAATGAAAATATCCTCGAGACAGCAGGGCCGGAGGAGAGGGGCAGCGCGCCTGGCCTGAAGAGGAGAAAACAATACCTGCAACCAGCAAGTGCTTTAAACATCGCCCATCATAAATGCCACACACAGGAGAAACTAAGGCACACAGAGATGGGGGTCTGCCCAGTTATGCTGGGGGGGGGGGTAACTTCAGTCCAGTCTTCTGCACTCGTCTAGAACTGTTCACACCAGGCCACATTAGTGGGTCCAACATCCCCTTTCGGCAGGAAAATAACATTCAATTATGACTCTTATGTCCGAAAAGACATACAGCGGCCTCCACAGCTCTAAAGTTGCGTTATTATACTTTCAATATCAAAAAGCCAGAGACAAAAGGATTTTTAAAAATGTGTCCTTTCTGTCCTCCAGATTGGAATACCCTAAACCAGGGCTCCTGAAACTTTCATGGGACTACAGCTGGCATGGGGTCTTGTTAAAATGCAGATTCTGACTAGCAGGTCTGGGGTGGGGCTGCTTCTGCATTTCTAAGGAGCTCCCAGGTTACTGATGCTGCTGGTCCTGGGGGTCCCACTTTGGGAAGCCAGGCCCTAAACCACACTGAGTTTGCTACACCAAGGAAAGGGATTTCTTGTTTGTTTGGTTTTAAAGATTTTATTGGGGAATTGGGGGAGGGGACAGTGATGGGGAATCGGGGAAGAGACTGGCCAAGTTGTTGTTCTTCAATCTTCGTTGTGGAGGGCGCCAGTCACCATCTGGCTTCCCATCGGCAGCTCGTGGCCTCTAAGCTCCAGGTGCCGAGTTCAATCTTAGTTGCAGGTGGGCGTAGCCACCATCCATGCAGGAGTCAAACCAGCAGCCTTGTTGTTAAGAGCGCACGTTCTATCCACTAAGCCATCTGGACGGCAGCTCAGCTCAAGGTGCCGAATTCAGTCTTAGTTGCAGGCGGGCGTAGCCCACCATCGAATAGGCAATCTTGTTACACCAGCTGAGCCATCCTGCCACCTGTTGGCAGCTCAGTGACAGCTCAGCTCAGGCGCAGCATCACTGGCCCATATGGGAATTGAACCAGCAGCCCTGTTGTTCAGAGCTCACGCTTTTAAGCCAACTTTTAACCAACTGAGACTCTCGGCCGGCCCTAGGAAAGAGATTTCAAATGCAGACGTGCTCCTTAAGGAAATAATGACCACACGCCGTCCTCGCTGGCCCTCCCACCCACATCTCAGTGAGCACCAGGGCCTTCAGCAGAGGCTGAATCTAAAGCACAGCAAAGCCATCAGGAGAGGAGGCCCCTGAGTATGTGATGACGCCCCAAAGACGCGCTGGGCAGCAGGCTTATGTTCTCCCAACAGTCAGGTTCAACCAAATGCAAAATGACTTGGTAACGGTTAGGGTTCACTCTTGCATAAACTTGTCCAAATCCTCATCCATCGAAGTTGGGGGGCAAACCACCAAATCAACCCAAAGCCTATGTTTGTAAATGTAATTTCACTGGGACACAGCCATGCCCACTGGTGTATTTCTCATCTAGGACTGCTTTTACAATACAAGAGCAGAGCAAAGGAGCTGCAACAGAGACCCGAAGCCTAAAATATTCACTGTGTGGCCCTTCAGGGAGAAAGCCTGCTCACCTCTGCTCCGCACATTCAGGGAAACAAACTCCACAAGGAGAACCTGAAACCCAGGCACAGGAAATGACTCCAACACTATGGAAGCGGTAAGGTCTCTGTCAACTTGGAGGCAGGTAAGAGCTCTATTTGAAAGCAAGCCTGGTAGAAGCTGAAAAAACAGGGAGTTCAACTAGAAAGGAGAGGTCTAATCTACTTCCTAAGCAGCATCACTTTTCTGCTAACAATGGTGAGCCTCTATCCTGGGGAGACAAATGAACACGACCTGTGTGAACCACCGACCTCCTGCACTGCTTCCCTCCTACACAAATCTGACCCACCCTCCTTTTCTTCACCGACCCTCGAAGTGACGAAGCCCACCGATGGGGCCGCCTGCAGCTGGGTTTCGGGTTAATTTGGTCCCTAGCGTCTGTCTTTATGGAGAGCCCAGGCCCCGACTCTCCTTCCATGCAAGTCTCCTCTGACAGCAGGCACAGGATGAGGCTCAGACTCAAGGGGAAGGGGGCTGAGGGCTCCCCTCTGGGGACCCCAGGCTGAGAGGCCGTCTGTCTTTCTGCCCCTGCTCCCTGGCAGATGGGGCCCACCCCGTGATGTGTGGACTGGGGGGAGGGCGCTGGGTACCAAGGGCTGGGAGACATATGTCAGTGTGTTAATGGAAGCCAATTAAAGAAGCTGGCTGGTCACACAATAGCTTTTCAGGGTTGGGAGCTGCTGTGCTCACAGGATTAATGAGATTCAGGTTCCAATAAAATGTGATGATTGACTTGTTTGATACAGCAAACGAGCACAAGGCGCTGGTGTGGAAGGGCTGGGCTGAGATTCTGCCCCACCACTTTCTCAGTGTGGCCTTCGGTGCACTGGACACTATTGTCCCTGTCTGTGGGACAGAATGAGCAATCTTCTCAACAGTTTCTTTTTTTATGTCCTTATGCGAAGAACTTAGCACAAAAGAAATCCTCAATAAATTTTGACTATTACCACCACCTCCACCATCATCATCATCATCATCACCTGTAAAATAAAAAATGTAAAGGATAATCTCTACCTTAAAGAGTACAGTTGACCCTTACCAACACAGGTTTGAACTACACAGGCTCACCTATACACAGATTTTTTTCCAGTAAGTACTGTAAATGTATTTTTTCTTCCTTCTGATTTTCTTAACATTTTCTTCCTGCTAGCTTACTTTATTATTAAAAATACAGTATAAATACATATAATTAATTGACTATTAGGTTATAGGTAGGGCTTTCAGTCAACAGTAGGCTATCAGTAGTCAAGTTTTAGAAGAGTCAAAAGTCACATGTGGATTTTTTTATTGTATAGGGGGTCTGCATCCCTAACCCCCACATTGTTCAAGGGTCAACTGTAGTTATAAGGACTAAATAAGATAATATGTAATTCACCTAAATAAGATAATATGTAATTCACCTTATATGAATGCTCGATAAACTATAGCTATTACTCCCCCAGAGAAACCAAATCTAGTCTCCCTTATATATTTCAAGAGACGTCAATAAACCTAATGAGAACTGTTCTTCCAAGCAAGTCATTAAATTCTTTTTCAATAACAATATAATCTGCAGGGTAGATATTATCACTTCACAGATGAGAAAACTGATTCTCAGGAAGGTTAAAGAGTTTACTCAAGGATACAAACTCATACACGACAGACCCACGTCTTCTGGTTAACAGCTACCTCTCAACATTAATTAGCCAATAAAGCAAGGAAACTACCCTCTCACTTTACCGCTTAAATATAAAAGTGGGTTTTCAGAGTTAAGAGTTAACCCAAAGGGCCCCATTACTAGAGAACATTTTCTTTGTAATGCCCGAAATACTGTATAATCCACAATTAAAAGAGGTTTTTTAACACACATTTAGTTTTCCAACTAAAGGATGTTAATCTGCTCTGCAGGAGAGAAGGACCCAGAGGTTACAAGATAAATGAAGTAATCCTTCACGCTATCATGACTAACCACGTAAAATACACCCACTTCATGAAACCACCTACAACCAGGAGAAGTCTAGATGGCTCCCCAACATTCTTCCTTCCTGCTGTCAGGCTCCCATCATTCAACACATGTCCCCACACTCCTCTGACACAGCTCTTGTAGAGAGTCACCTGCTTGCTGCCAGCCCAACCGTCCAGCCTCTCCTCCTATCATTAACCTGGCAGCAGATAACACAGTTTATCCATCACCCACTCTCCTGAAAACCATTTCTACTGGGTTTCCAGGACGCCACTAACTTTCCTGCTCCTCTTGGACTCTGTCTTTCTCTCGTCTTCCGAATCTCTAGATGTTGAAGCGTCCCAGGTTTGAACCACGGGCTTTTCTCTCTCTCCTAATTACAGTCATGCCTAGGTGATTTCCTCCAGTCCCCCGATTTTAATGACGCCTGTACAGTGATAACCCCTAAATTTCTATCTCCAGTTTAGACTTCTGCCCTCAGCTCCACTCATTCCCAACCGCCTTCTGCGGGGAAACTGAACTTACTCTAACCTGGCTGAGGAATGCGGAAGGTGATGATGGGTCACATGTACTGGACGCACTTTGGAGGCAAAGATAGGAAGAGGTGGTGAGAAAGAATTATGAAAACAGAATGTCAGAGGAAAGTGATGAATTATGAGTAACAGGACGTTGAGGTAAGCTCAGTGTCACTGCTGATGCAACTTGACTATCTGCAGTTTCCTAATGGCAGGAAAATGCATAAAGACTTCGGGTTTAATCCACACAAACAGCTGAAAATACCCCACAGCTGTGCAGCCACCTTGTCTACGGAGTACTTTTTATGCTTAATGGTAAAATCAGCTAATTCTTTCTTCATGAATTGCTCAAGTTCTTTAGGGTTTTGCTCTCTGCTCTTTCTCCCCAATACTTCTCAACCTCTGAGCTTAAACCTCAGATTCCATCCCAAACCAGCCCAAACCCACTGGTCCCAGTGTTCCCCTTCTCAATACTGGCAATTCTACTCTTCCGGTTACTCAGTCCATCCTTCAAACTTCTTTTTCTCACTCCTGTCATCCAATCCATCAGCTAACCTTACAGGGTCTCCTTTCAAAATATGCACCAGCCCTAACCTCCCTCGCCATTTCCATCGGGTCAAGCCACCATGCTCTCTCACCAGATTACTATAAAGGTTCCCACCTCACCTCTTCTCTTCCACCTCTGCACCCACCTCTACAACCTATGTTTTACTCTCAAACATTTCAGGAAAAAACGTTATATACAGAGGGAGAGGGGAAGGGGGGAAGGGAGAGAGAGAGGGAGAGAAGGAGAGGAAGTGCATATCTCGTAAAACGTCTAGGGAATCTGGGTGAAGGGCATACAGGAATTCTTTGTACTATTTCTGCAACTTTCCCATAAGTCTGAATTATTTCAAATGAAAGAGCTGGAAAAACAAAACCCCAAAAGCACCATCTCCCTCTGTGAGCCCATCCAGTCTTCCCCGTGGCCAGCTTGGGGTCGCCTCCCTTAAGCCCTCAATTTTTTCATGAAACACTACAGATCCTTGGCCTATCTTTTGTATTAGTGTGCTTGGCAATGGGCGTATCAAAAAAAGAACAAAAAAAATTAGATGCATAACCCTCACTCAGCCTGTCTTTAAAGAGTTCTCAATTTATCGGAAAGAAGAGATACATAAGCAGAGAATTTCAAAATAATGTGATGGGTACTTTGACAGAGGGATGTTTGAACAAGAGATGGCAAAAAGGGATCATATTGATAGTGGCTGCCCAAGGAGCTGGGGTCTTTAAAAAAAGTGTGTGTGTGTGTGTGTGTGTGTGTGTGTGTGCGCGTGCGCGCGCGCGCGCGCACATGCGCACGCACGCACATGCGTTCAAGAACTCCTCAGGTCTGATTGAGAAGTCTAACAGTGATTAACAAATAATACGGCCCAAAGCACCTGGCTGTTTTGGTTATTCATGGTTTAAACTGATTCAAACTCATACTTCCCAAAAGTCTGAGCCACGGCGAACATCTCCAGCAGCCCCGCTACGAAAACATCTCACTTTCAGATTCAGCTATGAATATAGCTATTGCTATCAAATGAATACTGAATAAATCCTGACTTACGAGAACCTCCAAGAATAACATTCTGGACGATTGCAATTATGACTAAACACCCCAAAATCTGGAATGCTGAGAGGGGGAACTGTGAAAAAACACAGCCACAAATTCAGGAGCCTTCCCAATCTGCCAGTTGAAGAACAAAAGCAGTCACACTCCTGCGTAAACGCCTCCAATCAAGTTGACTGAGCAAGTATGCGTGTATCTCTGTGCTACAACGGCCATTCTTTCTCCGAACCTAAAAATGGACGCACAAATGAAGGAGGAGACCCAGGAGAAGCCAGGAACGTGCAGGTCGTAAGAGACCAACACAAACGGAGTAAGAGGAGCGGGGGCGGGCTGACAGGATCTGGTCACAAAGCAGGTCACTTTCCAGGAAATGAAGCAGGTCTGCCCATGGAGCAGGCAGCTGTTGGGGACTGTCACTGTCCCCACCCTGACCCGCTTGCTCTAAGTAGGTTCTAACCCAACTAGCCTTTTAAAAATAAACAAAAGTAAATATACCACACCGAATGTGCTTCTGAAAGGCTATCTTGCAACCAACAAGAAACTGTAAACACAAGTTCAAAAACTGCACAACTGAGAACCTCAGAAACGCATAAACATGGCCACAGTTCAACTCTGGAGCACGGTTACAATTCACCGAAATGGATGACGGATGAGCCGCATTACATAGGAACCAGAAGCACGGCCTGCAGTTTAGAGAAACGGGTCAAGAACTGGCCTGGTTCAAATGCTACCGGAAACAGCATCAGGTCTGGGGCCCATTCGCTTCCCTCCTCCTGCTTCTGCACTCATCAGGAAACCCACTCTGGGCTGGGTAATCCCTGTCATTTCCAGTGCCACCCTCCTGCGGCGGGCCCAGATTTTGGTCCTGACCCCCCACGTGGTACGTAAAGTGTTTTCCATGCAGCAAGAGGGAATTTCTGTGCTGAATGCAGTTTGAAGCCCACTAGGAGGAAGAACGTAATCATGTAACTTGAAGCATGATTATGAGGCAAATTCCTAAGTAACATGTAAGACGTAGCCCCACGTCTGTGTGCCTAGCAGAGACGAGGGGAACACGCCTTTAGCAGAGCTGGTGTGCCTGTTAGGTCTCACCCTGCCTACTACATTATCATTCCACATCCAGTCCCTGGCTTCCTTCTGACATCAAGTTTGGGGAAACACACACTTTTCCACGGCTTCCCCCGGATTAAACGCCCCGAGCATCCCGACGATGACATCTCCATCAGCATCATTTTCACCTCTCCTCAGAACTAGACTTCTGATGCTGCAGCGGCGACATGCTGGTCTCCCCTGGACGGGGCCGCACGGTCCTTCCCTCTGTAGTCTTTCCCGGCCTCAGAAAAAGGGCACTCACCACACCCTTTGATGAGAGCGCAGAGCAGGGGGGCAAAGGTAGGGACGGGAGGAAGGACAGGTGCACATCCAGGTAGGACCTGTGCTGACAGAGGCAGGCAGGGGACGCACCCTGCTGCAAGGGCCTGTGTCTGGATCTTACCTCGGGATAAGCAGGGCCAGCAGTAGTTCTACTGCGGTTTTCCTAAGTACTGGTGTAAAATCCCAACTCAGACAAAGTAGAAGATCTCTTTAATAAATGCCCCTCTCTGGTGCTCAGTGTCATTCCCAGATAATCATTTAGAAAATCCAATTCATGTTCCAAGCCTCGCATCCTTGTGTGAACAAAGTCCCAGGGCACACCCAATTCACGTCAGTAATATACACAATCACCTACTAAAGAAGACTGTGATTTATTTAACTTAAAAAAAATCACCACCCAGATATGAAATACAATAAAGAAGACAACCTTTGATAGCTCTGCCTCAGGTTTCTGAGTGGTGCAAATAGGCTTTCATGATTTCAAACCATCAGCAATCTGTCTTTACCGACTGCAGTAGGAGCCACCCTTCTAGACCCAAGATGACAGAGTGCAGCTGGGGAGGGGACAGGTAATGACCAGTTCTCTGTGGGCCTAACCGAGCCTCAAATCCCAGTAACGACGAAAGTAAAAAGCTTTCAATAACCACACGTGGAAATACTCACCCACCTCACCATCTGCTTCTCCTGGCATTCAAATTTAAAATGAATATGACCGCTATCAGAGGGTAGCATGAGCGCTGCATCTGCTGTTCTGAGATCATGGGTACTGACTGGCCACGCAGTGGCCCCCAATCAGCACCGAGCTGTACCTCAGACAGGAGTCAAAAGTGCTTACAGTCCAGACTGAGAATGAAAGAGAAATAGTGTTGGGTTGTCGGAAAAGTCATGACGCATGTTTGCAACGAAAAACATAGAAAAAAGACGTTATGACTTTTCCGACAACCCAACAATTCTCCAGGTTAAGTTTTTTTCTAAAGTTGTTGTTCCCCTAACTCCTTCTATTGTCTTATTTTATAAAATGTATGAGAAAATTAAAGACATTGTGAAATGTAAAGGTATCGTGAAAAACCACCACTTTCTCTAAGACTTGTGAACGTTACTTTAAGCCGCTGGGTCTTTTCGCTGCACCTGACACCGGGGTATGGGGTACATTTTCTCCCTCGTGTTTACACTCAGGGTTCAAGGAAGACGGCTCAGCAGTAATGAGGGCAGTGTGGTAAGCAGTTCAAAGGCTGGGGGGTGGATGCAGATCCTGCTCCCCACTCTGTCTAGGGGACCTAGGACAATCACTTTCTTGTGCCTCAGGCTTTATTTCCTGTCTGCACAAGAGATTTAAAAGCTTGATTCCAGGCAATGGCAGTTCTTCCCATAAATACACATGGCAAGGTCACACACGGAGGTGGGAAGCTGTGGCCCTGAGCTAATTTCCTGAAAGAGCTACCTATGTTTCCACTCATTTACTGCGCCTTTTTCCAGGGTGAGTATTTGGGATGATAAGCCATCCGGTAGCAGCAACATGTGTAACCTTAACTGCTTACACTCCTCCATTCCCTGGACTAGGGCACCAGAAGGAAGAACAGGACAGATCGACTGTACCCAGAGTCTTTGTAAACTGACACTCTCTTCCCCTCCATTCTTCTCTCCTCATAATGGAAAAATGAGGGGGAGGGAGACAAAAACCACGCAGTGTTTTGAGATGGTTTCAGATTTCAGATGTCTGATAGTCAAACTCATGCATTTTGAGAAAAGTGTATAAACCATATGGCCAACGGCTGAATGCCTTTTTAAGAGAAACCTGAATACGGGCAAACGTGCGGATTTGACTGCTCCGTGCCTGCGCACATGCAAGCTGCGCTAACAGATTGGCCCATGTTTTGCTGAATTTGCCAGCTTGCCATAAACAGGCTTCCATGCTTTTTCAAATTGTTTATAAATAGCACAAACACCCAAATATGCAAATCAAGGCAAGCTGTCTCATCAACTGCTGCTGCTGTGATGACAGCAAATGACAACGGGCCAAATCAACAAGAGCAGATGGGGGCCATCAGATGAACAGCGCCCTGACTGTTCCTGCAGTGTCAGGGGCAGAGGAAGAGCCAGCTCTCGGCACAACAGGCCAGGCCTGGTCCTCTGGATCAATGCTGCTTTTCAAATGCTTCCCTCTGTCACAGCAAAGTGATTATGTGTGCCAAACGTCCTGCAATGTCCTGCAACCCTCCCGACAAGTCGTAATCGTGCCACTGTCCCGGGAACAGCGGAGGGGAAGGAGGGGCAGGGCTGCCAGGGCTCAGGGATGAGGCGAGCCCCGCCCACGGCCAGTCTCCTTCCGCCCCAAGTAAGGCTTTTCCCATCACACTCATTATATGGGATCGAAGTCAAGTTCTTTCCCATACAAGCTCAGTGGTATTTATACCACATAAACCATAATTCTTTGTCCTCTAAAATGTTGAAATAACATTTATTACGCACTTACGAGGTGCCAGGCTCGGAGTTTTATCTCACTCAGCTCTCATGACAACCCTCTAAAACCAGCACCATATCACACCCCACATTTCATAGATAAGGAGACCCAGGCATAGGAAGGTTAAGTTGTTCACGGTCACGGGTTATTTCCTATTTTTTTCAAATTTTCAAAAGTAAATCTTGATTTAATTACAAATGTTATTAAAACTGAACATTAAGACTCACAAAAAAAAACCAGTAATAATAAAAACTCAGAATTATACAAAACAGTGAGGCTCTCCCTTCACTGTAATCTCCAGTCCCAATCCCCTTGTCTGAGACAACCAGTGTTAATAACAGTATGTTACATATCCCTCCAAGGTTCTTCCAGACATTTAGAAATAACTGCGCACGTGCGCACACATGAATATTCTACTTGACTGCTGTGTCACCTGAAAGGCTTAGGGGGCTACAGCTGCCAAACCCCCATAATCCATGACACACCTCCCATACCCCCTCACTCACACTCACAGCTTCAAAAGGCTGCCACCAGCAGCCCTTCTCCATCCAATCCCCGTATGGCTGCACGCACTCAGCCATGTTTCCTGCCAGCAACTGGAAATAGCCAGGGTGACGTGTGAGACACAAATGTGCCCCTGGGCTCCTTTCCGGGAGTGTGGCCCCGCTGCCAACTCCCTCAGGTCGGCCTCGGCTCGGTCCGTGTCCCCAGCACCATGCAGGACCAGCGCAGGTCACCTCTGCCTGGCACAACCTCCTTTGTCCCTTTGTGTCCCCACTACTTTCTCCTGAGTTGTTTTTGCAGTTATGTATTGTAGAATGAGTTCACCTATGAAGGTTTTCACATTATCAGGCCTTTTATGTTTCATGAGAGATACATGGACACGTCCTGGTGGAGACACTTTCACTATTACAGCCATAAATACATACAGGGCCGCCTCCTCACTTCCTCTCTGCTCCACAGACGGGCCACTGCTCCCACCGTCTTTCCCAGGGTCTCACCGAATTTCCCCACAGCTAATACTAACTCCAATGCACACACTGGTGGCTTTTTCTAAGGATGTACCTGATCAATGGGCAGAAGACGGCATGGTGCTCGTCATCACCAAAGCCCACTTTGTAAGCACCTGCCACGGACGGAGGCCTGTGCAGGCCCATAGTGGACACAGCAGAATGGCAACCCAGAGCCTGTCCCTCTGCCATCACTATCACAGCCCAGAGCCACAGTCACCAATGGTCTGGGCAGAAGGTGGGAAACTCCCGTTACTCTCGGCCCAAAAAATATGGACGAAAGTCAATGAATACATGACAAATCATCAACCTCACTAATACTCAAAAGTGCAAATTAGAATGACAGCACCTATTATTTATCAAATTGACCAATAATCGTTTTAAACAATGATACTTGGCACAGGTGAGAATTCAGTGAGCTGGAACTCTCATGCATCCCCGATGATGATACAAATGGAAACCACCTTTCTGAACAATCTAATGTGTCTGTTGAGATCACATGTATAACATATCCTTTCAGGACCTCACTCCAAGAACAATCGACCCTAAGAAAGTGATAGGAGAGGCAGACACACTGCACCCTATCAACAAGGATTTTCATTACCAATAATAGCAATATAAATTGTAAAACTCATACATCCAACATTTCATAAACATTTAAGATACAATTTGAGATCATTAAAAGTCATAATATTTGATGTGACAAAATGCTCATTGATATTTATGGAATGAGATCTCAAAAAGATACAACACCCATTTAAATATTTATTTACGCTTAGAAAAAGAGAAGGAACAGGCCTGTGTCAGGGGTCCCCGAGACCACCCAGGTCCGATGACTCACTGGAGGTGCTGGCAGGGTCAGCACGCAGCCATCCTCAGCGATATGACTTATCACAGTGAAAGGATAGTAGAATCAGCACAGGGAAAAGGCACGTGGGGCGAAGTCCAGAGGAAACCAGGCTCCAGCTTCCAGAGTCCCCTCCCAGTGGAGTCACCCAGGACATCCCTCCAGCTAGAAGTGTGATAGCACATGTGAAATGCTGTCCACCATGGAAGCTCACTGGAGACCGAGTACCCAGGGTTTTACTGGGGGCTGGTCACACGGGCACCCTCTGCCTAGCATGTACCCAACTCCAGACCCCCAAGAAGAAAGCAGGTATTTTGGAATAAACCACATTGTTTGTACAAACATTTCAGGCCCCGTGAGACATGCTTGTCAGTTAGGGTGGTGGGAACCCTCCGACATCCAAGTTCACAGACACCAGCCCAGGACCAGTCTCAGAAGCAGGCCTCTGAGATCACGGAAGTCAGGCCGGCAGTGTCCATGCATTTCTGCACAACACTGAAAGGTTAATAGAGGTTGTATTTGCTTATAAGTCTTATTTTCTTCTTTATCCTCTCTTATTTCCAAATGTTCTACATTGAACATGTATTTCCTTTATAATCAGGGAGAAATGTTACTCTTCTAAGAAAAGTTCTGTTTAGCTTGCTTTGTCTATATGATATCAATTTTCAGATGACATAGAGGGAAAACGTAAACTTCTCTGATATTCTGAGCTAACATCAGAAGACAGACACCAGGGAAGGGCCACAAGCTACAGGGACAGGACAGAGCAGGGGTGCTGGGGGTGCGGGAGGGGTGGTGGAAAAAGGGCTGGAACAGGCAGGAGAGCAGAGACAAAATTCAATTGATGTCATTAAGGTTCTAATTCTAACCACCAATGAAGCAGCCATTACAACACATGGTCAGATTTACATCCAAGATAGTTAGATGTAGGAACGTTTTGTTTTTAACACCAAGATTTCTGTTCTGAGGACCCACAGTAGCTCATCTCATGGGTTTGTAATGAGAATTAAATGAATTAATATCTGTAACACTCTCAGAACCACATCTGGCCATAGAAAATACGTTGATTGTGTAGTTAATTTTTGTAAAATAAGTACAGAGGGTGCCAAAAGTGTATATACATTTTAAGAAAGGAAAACTATTAAAATTGTAATACTCAATATGTACTGATAACAAAAGATAAATACAAGTCACATTTGACTTCTGCAATTACAAGAGGTGCTCAAAGAGGTTACCATCAGTGTCCAGACACTTCTGATTACTGCGAACTACTGCTTGAGCAACGCTGACCAAAGTGCCCACTTGTGCACATTTCTTTGGCACCCCCGGTATAGGAATGCAAGGTGCCGTGAGCAGATGTATACATGGCGAGACATGCGAAATTCTCCATGAACCAGTCTTACTTCTTTCTGAGCAAATCTAGTAAATTTTTTCAGTGGTATTCACAAGTAATTAAGGCTTTAAATCCTACACCCTGGAAATATTAAAATACTGACAAATGTCCAGTAAATGACTACGCTAAAGATGTCTCAAAGATAAATATATATGTTTCAGAAATACATACAGGTCTGAAATTTTCCAAGATTTAAAATTACAAAAGCACTTTTACATACATCGTCTCACTGACTCTTGCAAAAACCCTTGGAGGAACACATGACAGAAAAGGAAGGTCACTCAGTGACCCTGGGTGACTCATCCAGGGTCAGAGAGGCCGTCGTCAGGGAGAAAACGGCCTCCACAGAGTGCTCTGGTAGCTTCCGCACACCCACTCAGCTCCGAAAAGCTGGCAGAAATGACAGCTTAGGACTTGAAATAGCCACGGAAAATGACCACTGTGCAGACATGCTTCCCGAGTGCTTCTCTCCCCTTGCGCTGCAAAGACAGAAACCAGACTCGCTCACTGGGCCAAAAGCAGTGTGTTTGGTCCTTGGCAGGTAATCTTTTGGGTTAGAGGATGAGGAGATCATCCTATAAAATTATCGTTGCACTTCTCAAAAGGGAAGGTGACTTTTATAGAAAACTCTATTCCATTTGGAAGAAAGGTCTCATAAAGCCACAAAAAATAACACAGTCCTACAACAACAAATTTAATTCATCTGTCACAAAGCGAAATCCCAAAGCCCTCTGGGCACACAGCTGCTTTTCTGAGCTGAAAGTAAACCCCAACTGAGAAACAGGTCAACTTTGCAAATGTCTTAAGTAAAATTTCCTTCACCTCACATGTCAGTTTCCAGATTTAATACCTCTGCTGGCCTTACTTTCATTTAGGCAACAAGCATAGATTTCCCATTTACTGTGGCCCAGACACCACACGAGGCACTTTGGTGACGACACAGATGACTGTGGCACGGGCATCCCCTGAAGGCGCTCGCACTGGGGAAGGGAAGATTACACAATCACAGTGTTAAAACAGTGCGCTAACTGCTCTCACCAGTTTCAGCTTCAGCCCTAACTAGCTCGAGTTAATAAGAAAAGAACCAAGCACACATAGCACAGCTGGTTTCTATGAGAGTGGTGCTCAGGTAAGCAACTCTTACAGCGCATCAACAGTCCAAGCCGAGAGCAGAGGCAACACGAGGCAGGATGCCTTCAGGGGGCTCACTCCACACATGCACCGTAGAGGTGGGACAGGCCCCCAAACACAGGGTCACTGGGGCCTTCGGGAGGGCCCGGGTATCCAGGAGGAAGGAGACAAAGGATAGGAAGTCTAAAGGCTCCAAAATGAACAGGAACCTCCCAAGGGCTCCCCAAATGGGTAAGGGATTTAGAGAAGACGCATCATTTCGAGAGTCCAGAGCACTGGTGTGACAGCAGGGAAACACAGGGCCACCAGAAGCCCAACAGTCTAGCCCCAGCTCTGCCAACTCAGTCCATGACCTTGGTCAAGGCTCGTAACTTCTGTGAGCCACAGTGAAATCACGGAAAACCAGAAGAGATGGAAACTGACCTGCCCTTTTCACAGAACTGCTGAGAGGATAAAATGAGATAATGGATTTAAAAATTCTTTGCGAGCTACAAAGCACAATACAAATGTAAGAAATCATTATTGCCATTAAAACAACCATGTAAAACCAAGTTGAGACCAGAGCGTTTTCCTCCCACCTTCTCTCCCCCCCAAAAAAAAGCCATCTACAGCACAGCTGGTCCATCTGGTCAACCCCGGTATCACGGTTTGCATCACATCACTCCCTCCAAGCAGTCATTAAGTCCTCTGAGAACAGAACCACACTGACACACAGCCCGCATTTTATGTTCTCAGAGGGCCTGAAGTCCTCCAAACTTACAGCACAGCTAAGCAGTGAAGCGATTCCCACCACCGGACTCAATAGCTGCTGTCTGCACATTCCCACAGCACAGGTCAGAGAGCAGTCAAATGTCAAAGGATGGTATTCAATTCCTCGTGCTTAAACCAGGGAAATCAGGCAAAGTTGGAATCCCAAAAAAATGTATTCATGGAAGAGTTAGCGAATTCTGCTCAGATGTATTCAATATCACCTGTAGCACTTAGCTCTCTGCCTCTTTGCAACTGACTCCACTAACGCTGACCTTAACGATGCTTTGACTAACACCAAGAAATATAATACGGCTGCGTGCTCCTCACAGGTGGGCCCCAAGCAACCACCAACACTTCTCTCCCCAAAACTAGACTGCGCAGTCCTGGTAAATGTAGGTAAACAATTCCCACCCCACTGCGTTCTTCCTCCACTCCCAAGGAAGATGGGTTGAAATGATGAGTCTCAAAGTTGGAACTCAAAGAGGCCTTCGACATCAGACAGCCCAGCCTCCTTTTCCAGGGGAGGAATCTACCACCCAGATAATGGACACAAACAGCCTGGTTGAGTGACAGAGCCAAAACCAAAACCTACCCACCAAACCTCTGGGCCAATATTTTTTTCTAATGAAAGAGGAACATGAGGCCCGGAAAAAAGCCACTCAATCCATACTAAAGCCATTCAAGATTTTATGTAGCATCTACCAAGGGTGCCAAAAAAATGTACACATTTTAAGAGATGTTATGGATGTATTACTTTTTGAAGTTGAGTTGAGTTATGGTAGCAATGTGCAGTATGACGTTCGCTCAAAAGACGGTGTTAATCAAATGAATGCTAGGCTAGCATCCTTCATTGTGCTACAATTTTAATACAGGTTTTTCCTTTCTTAAAATGTGTATACATTTTTTTGGCACCCTCTGTATTTAAAAGGAGGCGCTTCCTATAAAATATACACACATGACTACCTAAAGAGTAATTTGAACTGTGTTTTGACTTGTTGCCAGTATTCATAAAACACAAACCCTGCTCTACCTCCAAACACACACAGTGTTCCCCTTTCCCGTTAATACTCCCCAAATTTATGTCACGGCCATGTGTCTGTGTACCCCACTAGGCTGCATGCGCAGGAGGGCAGGGGTCATGGCATGTCACCTTCCTATCCCCAATGCCTAGCCTTAAAAGACACTCAATAAGTACTTAAGGAACTAAGTTAGCTACCAAAACATTTTAAACTTGCATTAAATTGATTTACTAAGTTTGGTCGACACAGGTTAAATCTTAACTTGTGGGTATACCCTGTGTTCTGCCAGATTATCATTTGCTAAATACTTAGTGAACACCCATTATGTGCTAAACATCACTTAGTGCAGAGGACCTGGCAGTGACAAGAACGACAGTCCTTGTTCAAACAGAACTTAGAGTCTAATGGGGAAGAGATTATACTCTGTACCGGGGGTGCCAAAAAAATGTGTACATATGGCTTGTATTCATCTTTTGTTGTCAGTATATATTGAGTATTACAATTTTAATACAGTGTTTTCCTTTCTTAAAACATGTACAAGGTGGCTCATTGGTTAAGAGTTGGCTTGGGAGCGCGAGCTCTGAGCAGCAGGGCCGCCGGTTCGGATCCCACAAGGGCCAGTGACACTGCGCCCTCTACAGCTAAGATGGTGAACAACAGCTTGACCTGGAGCTGTGCTGCTGTGAGTCACCAGCGATGGCGTAGGCTACAGTGGGCTGGCGTAGGCTGCAGTGGGCTGCCGTGAGTTGCTGGCAGCTGGTGAGAGCTGCCGGCAGCCTGTGAGAGCTGTTGTGAGCTGCCCTGAGCTGCTGTCCAAAGGCCGGTGACCTATCTGCCTCACCCAGGAAGAGCGCAATGATAATACCAACATGAACCAGTGAAGCGACGTCCTCCACAACTAGACTGAAGAACAAAAAGACAGCAACTTCTCTGTTCCCCTTTTCCGATTCCCCAATGCTGTTCCCTCTCCCAATTCCACAATAAAATCTTTAAAAACAAACAAAAAACGTGTACACATTTTTTTTTTTTTAGCACCGTCTGTGCATATGATTGCTGAGAGCTAAGAAGAGAAAGCACAGGTTGCCAGGGGAAGCCCGCGCCCTGGTCCTGACGGCCCGTAACTACCACCACCTCAAAGCTTCCTGCAGCATAAGGTCACGTCCCCCAGGGTTGTGGAGAAGTTGCAGTGACTCCCTTGGCATCAGAAGTCACGTACAGTAGTGTTCAGGAAAAGAAATCAAAGAAACAAGGCCCAGGACTGTTCGCTCGCACAGATTAAAATTGGCTTTTAAGGGCAGTGTTCCAATTATGAGATTCCCTTGGCTACATGCGTTTGAAATTCGAGGTACTCAAGAGGCTAATGTTTGAGCGGTGAATTAACTCTACCAGTTAAAACTAAAGAAATCCTAGGTTCGAGGGCTATAGATGAAGCGTCTTTGACAAATTTATTGGCTCTGATATTCACATTAAAAATTATGAATATGGGCCTGCC
>NW_017732027.1:342432-373848 GCF_001890085.2 Hipposideros armiger
AGCAATTACTATGTCCTAGGCACAGGCACTAAGCCAAGCACTTTTGCATACATGTTTGCACCTAAACCTCAAAACAGTCCGGAGATGATAATGGTGCCACTCATGCTGTTTTATGCACGAAGAAAGTCGGCTTGGACAAGTTTTTAAAATTGTCAAGTTTTAAAATGACACAGCTAGTTAACAAAACCCAGGCAGGTCTAACTCCACAGCCCCTGCTGTCCGACAAGAGCCGGTACACACATGAGTGTGATGAACACAGAGCACTTCAGCCCCAGAGCAGGCCTATTGGAGTCCTGCATAGTTAACTGTCACGTTATTATTCCATGAAGAGAACGCAGCATGGGGAGACATCAGAATAAACTGAGGCACTGGTACATATATTCGTGGCAAATATTAGCAGGATGTGGAAATTTTATGTCATTTCCACATCTATTTGCACAATATTCTTGAATCACCTCAAAATCATTCTCAGCTGGCGAAAGCAGAAGATTCCTGGGACTCCCACTCACCATAGACAGACGTTCCCAACCTCCACTGTCCATCAGAATCACCCGGGGGCTTCTCAAACCTGGAGATGCCCGGGCTCCCTTCCTGGAGAATTTATGTCACTGGGTGTGCAGTGGGCACACAGGCATTTTTGGAAGTCCCACACACATCTAGGGTGCAAACACTGTTCCAGACGCTCACACACTTCGGCTCAGTCACCAAACACTCGTGGCGAGTCTAAGCACTAGGAATCCAGGCCAAGTAAGACAAGTCAGCCTCTGCCCCTTAAAAAGTGTTTACAGTTTTCTCTGCTTTTAGGATAAAGAAATCAATGTCAGAGGTTTATTCTAGTCCAAACCAAATAAACTCCCAGGTGAAAAAATACTCTGGTATTAGCTTACATACAAAACAAGTTCCTTTATCTACCTGTCAGTAGCAGGGGATTAACTCTGGGCCATGCGGCACGAAGAAAAATTCAGGTCTGGGCCATCTGCCATGCTTACAGAGCACCCTTCCCCCCAAAAGTGCAGGGCCACATTTTAGGTTCATTGTTTTATCAAGGATGGAAAGGGAAGAGCAACACAGAAAACAGCTCTGCTGGGAGTCCAAGGGCTGGGGATCCCAGTCCTGGCCCCTGACAATTAGCTAGGTCACCTAGGTAAATCCCTGCCTTCCCCTCTCTGGTCTTAAACTTTGGCTAACAGTTAAATGTGTCGACGGAAAAACAGCCTAAGATAAAGCTTATAAAAGTTTATTTGAGCCAAACTGACAACAATAGCCGGGAAGCAAAGTCTCAAAGGATTGAGAAAATGCTCCACAAAATGGCACAAAATGGCACAAAAATTATATTATTTTATACATAGAATAAAAGGAGGAGGGTTACATGAAATCCACTGGTGGTAGATTAAGGGGGTGGGAGAAAGCAAAGCGGGGAAATCTCTGGAATTGGGTAAAAGTAAATTGGAGAGACATGTACTTCTTTTACATTGGTGGGTGCAGGATAGTTAGTAGTTCACTTTTTACAGCACACAGAGGCAGTAATCAGGGGACAAGCATAATAATAAGGGATTCTCTAGTTTCCTGCTCTGATCTGGAAAAAGGGATTACTGACATTCCAAGGGCATGTTATCCTAGATGCAAAAAGACAACAGACAGGCTCCCCTAAGGTAAAGATTGACCTTTGTCAGGGAAGCTACAGGCCAAGGATGTGACTACCGGCCACAAGCCATTTTTAGCTAGAAATGTTATTATATGTTCAGACCATCTTACGTGGTTATTTTCAGTCTCCTGAGTTTGTCAAGTTTAACATGTGGCCCCTTTTTTCTTCCACAAATGAGTCAGGTGTTACTTCAATCTCCAGATTCCAAAAGGGACAAAAAGGAAGTTCTGCCATCAACCAGTCAAGTAACTAAAGTGCCCGTTTCCTGTTCTTAAGAATCAAAAGTGAAAGCAGAGAACTCAGCCATCACCCCACCCAGCAGACCCCAGCACGGCAGACACACAAGCTCCATTCACAGTAGCTGAGGGAGCATAACCAAAGGGGTAAGGGGTACTGTAGACCGTTTTTCCTCCCTCCCTTCCTCCCTCCCTTCCTTCTTCCCTTCCTCCCTTCCTCCCTCCCTCCCTCAATTCCGCAAATATCTGAAGTGCCTTCTATGTGCCAAACGCTGCTCACTCCGCCTGTCTGAGTTGCCACATACATCATTACACTGTCTTAGCTAATCCTCATAGAAACCCTTTGCTGCAGGTCACGATGTCACAGCTGAAAATCACTGCAGCCTACAGTGGTTAGGAGATGTATCTGAGGGACCTGCTCCCGCGTCCCCGTGCATGTCCCTCAGGAACCGTGCCCAGACCCCAGCCGGGCTGGTGGGGGTGGGCTCCCTTCCTCTCAGTTTTTCCAGCCCCTCGGCTGACCCGGCCCTCCCCAGAAAGCTAGCAAGCCCTGGGGGCTCTGTCACGGAGGCCACAAAAGCCACAAATGTACTGGACTAATCCAGTCCATCTGTCTCTAACAGATCTCTTACTTGTTATGCTGGTCACTTCTGTGAGCAGCTGGGTTAAGAAAGACTTTGGCAAGTGACCACGCAATGGCTCCCGTCCGCCTCTCCCCTGGGGTGCAGACAGACCAGTCAGCATGGAGGACAGCTCTCTCCTCCAGGACTCTGCACATTCCAGTCCCTAAAGCACTGACACAATGCCACCAAATATAGGCAGGAAAGAGCCTCCTTCCTTCTAGGCTGAAGGGCGGGGGAGGGGCGTCCTCTTGGGCACCTCTAACTCCGCAGTAAAGCAGGCTGTGAGCCGCACTGCACTGGGCCTCCCCATGTCAGAGGAGATACAGCACAGGTACTGCTGGTGTCATCGATGAGTGTGTCCTTTCACGAGCTTCAACAGTTATTCCAGAAATGCTGTTTATCCAGGGTGCTTCCTTGCATCTGTGTCCCGCTTTCCAGACTGCAAAGCATTTCCGCCAGGCACCTCTTCTGCTGCTCCAGGCAACCTGTGTGGTACGCTGAGTGTATTTCATCATGTCCATTTTTTAGATGATGAGACCAAAACTCACAGAAATCCAGTGACTTTTCCAAGGACACTCCGCTGGAATCAGAGCCAGCACCTAAGGCCTCCTGACTCTAGAACCAGCAGTGCTGCCAACATTCCGGGCAGGCCCCTCCAGGGCTTCTGAGCTGACCTGACAGGCAGGAAGCAGGCTTGTCTCCCTGGAGTCCCTGGGCTGGTTGAGGACAAGTGATAAAACTTCTAACAGAAAGCATGCACTTATTTGAGAAGGTTGCATAGGCCCACATAGCTCGTTTGTGTCTGGGAGCGATCACTCTACCGGCAATGTGGACTAGGAAGTGCAGAAAGTGTGACAGGCAGAGGAAGAACGGATGGCTAGGACAACAGTTCAAGTGCACAGGATGAGGTACTAACCCAGGGCCATGACAACGGAGCTGGAGAGAGAAAAAATGCATTTGAAAGACATGAACAGGAGGGTCCAATCAGACATGGGGACCAAAGAAGGGGGCAAATGGGGTTTCTTGTCTGCAAGACCGAGGAGTAAGGATGTCGCCAACTAAAAACCAAGGCAGAAGCAGGCTGGGAAGGAAGGTGTGGATGTGTGGGATTTGAGATGCGTGAGCATCCTGGTGAGAAGCACAATGGTCTGGGATTCCCAAAGTCCAGCACAGACTGGACACTTAGCAGGTGTTTGTAGAAGAGGGAAAGGGAAGAGAGGCAAGTAAATGGGCTCAGTGGAAATGACCATGGGGTCGCTGGTCTCTAGGTCCCAGGGGCTGGGACAGAAACTGAGTAGCCATCAAAGTGTTAAGCTCACTGACTCATTTATCTGGTCAACAAGTATCTGAGTGCCTGAGTGTGCTAGATGCTACGCCAGACCCAGACCCAGACCCCAACAAGGGACACAGATACCAAACAGACGACCAGACAGCTGATGAGTCACAACAGATAAGCACTGTAAAATCACCGAGAAGTAGTGGCTACAGTTCGTTCGCGTTTTCTGGTTTCTAATGCCCGCCGGTCCCCTGTTCCAATGTCACTGTGAAGGAAAGCACCCTCCATACTGCACAGTATCCTCTGACTCATTGGGGGGGGGGGGTAGGTTTAGCAAAACAAAAATGCCATTCCCCAGGTGGGGGCAGGGTAATCTGCATTTCTAAGACGTTCCCAAGTGAGTGCTGCCCTGGCCTGGGCACCACACTTGGAGAACCACTGCTCCAGGGGTCAGAAGAGAGGCAGGAGGCAGGGCTGGCTTTAGACCAGTATTAAGAAGGGTCTCAACGCCTAGGAGCCACTGTTTGACTTTGATCCAGTATTGTCTAGATTCTCAGCGCTTTGGTTTCCTGATGTCAAATGAGGATAATCACGGCCATGACAGTCTTCAAAAGGAAAGAGCAAATTAAATGCGTGGTGAAGGAAATGCTACATTTTTAAAATTTATGGTAATATTTGAAGGGTGGAATTGGGGTGACTTTTAAAACACTTTACCTGTGTACTTTTCTGTATGTTTGATTTCTTTATAATGTACGTACATTTTTACAAGAACATCAATGATTTTTTAAAAAGTAAAAAAAAAAAGTTTATATTTAAATTCTCTAGAAGAGTCTTCTAGTGGATAACAAAATGTATTGAATGCTTAGCAACCAGCATCTTTTTAATAATTAAAAATTTTTTAAAATAATTGTACATTTACATACAGTTATAAAAACTAATACAGACAGGTCCCATGTGCTCTTTACCCCATTTCTGCCCAGGGTAATGTCTTGCAAAACCATAGTGCAATCTCCCAGGACACTGGCACTGATGATCAAATACAAAACATTTTCTCCCAGAAGCCCTCACTGGCCCTTCTAGAGTCACTCCCACTCCCTCCCCCATTCACCCCCCCCCTCTCTCCTTAACCCCTGGCCCGAAAATCTGTTTATTTTAAGGATGTTATATAGGTGACACCATCACAAAGTCCTAACTGGCAGGTCCTCACACCCCAGGCCTCTAGCTTCTTCAGTGAAAGGCTTATCTTGGCCTAAGCAGCCCCGTCCATTGTTTCTGTGCAGCTGGGCTAATATAATAGCCTTTGAGGTAAGCAGAACCACCCTCAGGAGAGCACACAGGCTCCTTAACAATCCCCGCCTTGCTTTCCCACCTCCATCTCATCTTCCTTCATTCCCTCCTTAATTCCAAATGCATAAAACAAGCTGTGAAACTGTTATTCTCCAGAGCATTTGAGATCGCGCTTCCCGGCAGATGGCATCAGTTTGGGTTCAAATAAACTCTTATAAAAATTCTCTACAGGTCTGGACACTTTTTACTTCAACAAACCCTGTCTCACTGTGGCAAAAAAAAAAAAAAAAAAATATAAATGGAATCATACACCGTGTGAACTTCAGGAACTGGCGTTTTTCCCGTGAGTGTCACTCTCTGGCCATTCACCCAGGTTGTGGTGTGTTCCCGTAACCCGTTCCTTTTCTTTGCAGAGTGGTGTTCCACGGTACAGAGGGACCAATGCTTATCCACTCAGCCCTCAAGGACACCTGGGTTGTTGCCACTTCCTGGCTGTTAGGAATAAAGCTGCTTTTGTGGACGAAAAAAGGGGCCGTATGTTAAACCTGACAAGCTCAGGAGACTGAAAATAACCACACAGGATGGTCTGAACGTAAACATTCCTAACTAAAAGCAAGTCATGGCCTGTAGTCACATCCTTGGCCTGTAGCTTCCCTGACAAAGGTCAATCTTTGTCTTTTTGCATCTAGGATAACATGCCCTTGTTATGTCAGTAATCCATCTTTCCAGACCAGAGCAGGAAACTATAGAATCCCTTATTATTCTTGTCCCCTGATTACCATCTCTATGTGCTGTAAAAAGTGAACTAACTATCCTGTGCCCGCCAATGTAAAAGAAGTGTGTCTCTCCAATTTACTTTTTACCCAATCCCAGAGATTTCCCCGCTTTGCTTCCTCCCACCCCCTTAATCTACCACCAGTGGATTTCATGTAACCCTCCTCCTTTTAGTCTATGTATAAAATAAGCTGCAAACCACCATTTTGTGGAGCAATTTCTCAACCCGTTGAGACTTTGCTTCCTGGCAATTGTCATCAGTTTGGCTCAAATAATCTCTTATAAGCTTTGTCTTAAGCTGGATATGTTTCCATCGACACTGTGAACATGGTGCCCAGGTGACTGTGTGAACAGAAGGCTTCCTCTCTCTGCACAGATGCCCGGGAGGGCCACTGCTGAGCCCCGTTTTGTGGTCACTGCCCTCCAGAGGGGCTGTTCCATTTTATGTTCCCTCCAGCCGTACAGGAGGGGTCGGTTTCTCCACATCCTCACCAGCATTCGGTGCTGTCACTGTTTTTTTGTTTTAGCCATTCTGGTAGCTGTGCAGTTGAATTTGCATTTCCCCAATGGCTGATGATGTTGAACAGAGTTTCATGTGCTGACTCCTCATCTGTATCTTCTCTTCAATGAAATGTCCCTTCATGTCTTTTGCCCATTTTCTAACTGGGTTGTTTTACTGTTGCATTTTGAGAGATTTTTATATATTCTATATACTAGTCCTTTATCATACATGTGGTTTGTAAATATTTTCTCTCAGTCTGTAGCTTATCTTTTCATCCTCTTAACAGAGTCTTTAGCAGAGCAAACATTTTTAATTTTGATGAAGTCCAATTAATCAGTTTTTCCTCTTATGGACTGTACTTTCAGTGTTGAGTCCAAGTAAATTCTTTGCCTAGCCCTAAATCTTAAAGGCTTTCTATGTTTTTTTTATTTACCTAAGTTTTATAGTTTTACATTTTACATTTAAGTCTGTGATTCATTTTGAGTTAATTTTTGTATAAGGTGTCAGATTTAGGTCAAGGTTCATTTTTCTGCCCACGGATGTCTAATTTCTCCATTTTTTAATGGGCTGGAAAATATGCTAGCGCATCACCTATATTATAGGCAACTAATGTTTTGTAAAACTTTAATTTCAGTTATATAATGAATGTAAAATGTCTAGTTTGAAAGTTTAAAAAATACAGCTCTAAGTATTCTTACCTTAAAATTCTGATATCTACCTATGATGTCAGATACTATTAACATGAGTATCACAAATAAAGCCTGAACAACTAAAAATGTATAATTAAAAAAAAACAGCATGTGTGTCTATTAATTAGGATTTTATTTCCCACTTATTGGGGGGGGGGGCCAGGGAGAGTTGTCATTGTAAGCCCCTGTCACTGGATCATAAATGTTTGTATCTACAGCAAACCTGAAGTGTTACTTCCCTGTATTGTAAAAGGAAGGGCTGAAATTTCAACACACAAAAATACTTCACATTTATTGAAGGCAGGATGGTTCAGTCAGATAAATGTCTAGAGTCATAGCAAAGAGGAAACGGTTGGCCACGTCACAGCCATTCCAGCCCGAGTGGGGCTTGCTGACCTCCCAGAGTTAGGAGCCCATCTGGAATAGGCCCATCTACTGACTCAGGCACTCTGTGTCTGGCTCTCCTTTGCCACTGCTTAGCTATGTGAGTTTGGGAGGTTCCCTCAACCACTTGGAGCTACACGCCCTCCTCATTAATTGGGGATAAATACCACCTATCTCAGAGGGCTAACTGCGCAAAATGAAAGAGAGCGTCTGCAAAGCCACGTCTCAATGGCAGGCACACAGTAAGCCCCTCAATTAAGAGCAGCGATTATCAGTCCTGAAGGGAAGTAAACACTTTCTTCTTCACTTCCCCAGGCTCACTCTGAGAAATGAATTTAGCAGAGAATAGCAAATGAAGGAAAGCAAAACCAAAATACTCGCTTGGTTTTTAATAAGAAATGTTTAAAAAAAGAAGAAGAGGAGGGCGGGAGGGCAGAGGAGGCAGTGGGCTTCAGCGTGTCACAGACCAGGACACAACTTTATAGGCCTTTGTCATTTTGGCCATTGTCATCAGACACCAAATGGTGTGGGTCCCACCTGCCAGCCACTTCCTCTACTTAGCAAACCTCTCTGAAGGCGTTCAGAAATTAGTAACACCTTGAAATGGGAGGTGTGCTTTGGGTAGGAGAGCTACAATTTCCCTATAGAAACCACAGCACAAAAAGTGACCCACATAGGAGGTACCAACTGCTATAAATACTGGTGGCAAGCGCTGATGTCATGCTTTCAGTCCAGGAGACACCCAAATACAACTTGCCAAGAGAGCAGAGAAAGCACATAGCGAAACCCAGCGCTGCCGTGTGGGGTCCCGTGTGGCTCTGTCGCAGATTTCTCACCCAGCGATGGACGCCCTCCACCCAGTCCCACTACGCTCTGTGCGGCTTCTTCCACGTGTCACAAAGCTTTCTGAATGCACTTGCATAACCTGTGTCTCAACCAACAAGCCCCCAGGCCCTGCTCTAAACCCCTGAAGTCCCTCAGCAAAACCCAAAGGTGAATGAATTTTTCTTTCAAGTGGGAAACAGCAGGGAAGTCTGACCATCATAACCAGCCTCAAATCCACTCAAGATGAGACACCCACTTAGCTGCTTGTAGACCAATCACTCCAGTCCCAGAGTGACTCCCCTCCCCCCACAGGAGCTGAGGAGGACGTACACCAGCTGGAGGGGCGGGGCGTCGGTGCTGACCTTCCAGGCCATGACTCAGGCAGTCTGAAATAACAGTCACTCAGTCTCAGGTGAGCCATAATCAAAATCAAAGCCAAGATCGCTGAAAAGTGTATGTATTGATACAATAACGGGACCTGGGGCCAGATTACAGCGAAATGGATGGTGAAAGGCTTGTGCAGGCCTCCCCCTCTACCCCCAGGGCCCTCCCTCTTTGCACAAGCGGGGGCCCAGTGCAGGTGGACCAGCTCCCCTGCACCCCTATCCCACACATGCTTTCAGGAGAAGCTTCTGGGACAGCACCTGACACACAGAATGCACTCAAGAACTATTTCTTGACATGAGTGAATGTAAATTACTTGAATTCATCAAGAGCTATTTAAATGTGTTATCTCTCTTGGAAATAACGCCATGAGCTTGAACCTCCTGGTTCAGCTTCTCTCTACCCCAGTTTTATCATTTGTAAAATGTTAACAGTAACAGTATCCCCCTATAGGATTGTTGTGAAACAGAAAACCCAACTCATGTAACGAGCTGAGCAAACATGCCCTGGCACATGGCAAATGTAACGACAGTTACCATTAGCTGTTATTACTGTGCACTCCAACAGCGGAGGCTATTAGACCCCCAGGGATCATCATGAAAGGACGTCCGTGTATACTGAGGGGGAAAGGGGGGAGTACTGGGACAGTGTATATCAAGCTCGCTACTTCATTTTTTTAAATGCCCCCAAACTGTATGTATATATTTGTAAGTACACTGGAAAAGCCCTGGAAGGAAATACACCAAAACCTAATAGTGGTTACCCAAAGACAGCAAGAAAAGAAACATTCGCTTTTTGCTTTTTGTCTTCTATACTATTTGAATTATTTTCAATGAGCAGCTATTCTTCTTATAAAGATTTTCAAAGGCTTTCACTGCAACGTTTCTGGAGAAACAAGCAGGTACATCAGGAAAGCAGAAACAGAAAAAAACCCTGAATGAACCTGAGTATCAAGTGCAGGCTTGGCGTGCACAGGTGAACCACAGCACAGCACCTCTCCCTGCAAACAGAGAACACCATGCCTCCATCCTCTCTTGTGGGATAGATAATCCACAGCTCAAAGACTGAAATTTTTCTAAGCAATCTCATTCCTTTTTGCCGATGTCTTCCTCAGATCGGCGGTTGAGTTTTGATCACATTAACCTCTCACAGGGGTTTGGAACCACCCTTCCCCACTCCTCCAGTCTGTCCAACTGCCCGGTGCTGTTAGCTTTCCTCCTGCGTCTGAATCTGGATTGTAATCCCCTAGGGCAGCGGTTCTCAACCTTTCCCAGGGGTCGCCTAAGACCATCAGAAAACACATATTTTCGATGGTCTTAGGAACCAAGACACCGCTCATCTATCCGTCTCCAGGCCCACATGCAGATATGCCCACATACGAGTACCCTGCGACCCCTGTGAAAGGGTCATTCGACCCCCAAAAGGGTCGTGACCCACAGGTTGAGAACCGCTGCCCTAGTGGTTACAAACACACCTTGGTTTGCTTGTTATTTCCACTGCCCTTGGCACAGTGCAGACAACAGGTCAGTGAATACCAGGCTGGAAGGGTGCTTAGAAAACATGCCATCTGCTTTTCCTTATAAAATCATGGACCAGGGAGGGAACGCACGTGACCTGCCTGGGTAACTCCACTAGCACTGCTATAAAATAGGGCAAAGCCAGGTCTCCTGTCTCAGAGAAGAATGCTGGTGTGCAATCCCATAAAAACTGTTAAGATGTTTTGCTTGTCTTGAAAATATGCACTACTATAGAAGATGAGTGTGATTTCCCATGGAATTGCTGAGCCCAGAGTCCTGAACTCACATTGTTAGAAAAACAGTAAAGCCCAGTGAGATATTAAAACCATTAATCAGAAAGAGAATCTGGTTGAGAGAAGGAAAATTCACACAGATTATCACTGGCCCAATGACCAAAACAAAACAAAAGCCCACCTAAACTGAAAGGTTAAGACTGATGAGCAAATTCAAAATACACCCGTGACACTAGGAGCATGATCATTAAATACAGAGGAATCAAGTAAGTGTGCACACACTGTAAGTATCAATGCAAAACTTCCATATTTTTGGAATAAGAGGGCTATTAGAAGTTTGTCACAAAGGCTATCTTAAACAGTGTTATTTGATTCCTATGTCATAAACAAATAAATGTACATTTATACACACAATTCATATATTAATTGTACTATTCAATTCATGTGTTAATATCTGGAAAGTTGGACAATATCTAAATTTCTATGCACAATCTTTTTGGATTATGAGTAGAAGAATCTAATAGGCTTTTTTTTTACTCTAAATTTGGTATGTCACTGTCCCATAGTTGGGGGTCACTCTTCTCTGGGTGACAGCCAAACCCAGTGGCTTTGTAGGCAGATTTTATGCTGTCACTTAATGCATAAAGGAAAGGAGGAAAGATAGTTTAATTAACAAGGAAGCAAACAATTTCTAAACTGTACTTGCTTCCAAAAACAACCTTCTAAATGATATGGAAAATACAATTAACTGAACACAGAAGACTTTCACAAATTAAAAACAAATTTTCCTGCATTTCCTTACCAAGAAAATTGCAACCCTAAAACACAGACAGCCTGGACTTCTCAGTATAAATCAGAATAAATCTCTATGTCAAAAGGTTTGAAAAGTCAGAAGACAATTTAGACATGTTTTGAGGTTAAAAAACAGAAAAATCTACATTATTTTATTATATATTTTTCAGGACTGTCCTACTCTCAATAAAAAATTATCTAAATCTCAAAATTCCTTTACGCACACACACACACACAGCTTAAAATCCAGGAGAGAGACTAAGTAGTACATAATTAGGAACTCGTCAAAAGCAAAATATATATATTATTAGCAGCTTACCTCCAAAGAAAACAAAGTTTGAAATTATATGACTAAATTCAGGTTGTAGCTTAACCATCAACTGTGCAACCAGGCAATTTACCTACTTAATCTCTCTTAGCTTGTTTCCTACTCTAAAATAGGAGCACTCTTTTAAAACTATCTATAAGATTGGCAAAGAACAAAACATTTGAGAACACACTGTATTGGCAAGGGTATAGGAACTAGGCACTCTTCACATTGACAGTGAGAGAATAAAATGACGCAACCTTGATGAAAAGGAGCCCAGCATCACCAATCAAAGCTTAAACTGTGCATGCCCTGTGACCCAACCGTCCAATGTCTAGGAATCCACCTATGAACATATTCATGCAAATACACATCAATCATGTACAGTGCAGCATTGCTTTTTATTCCTAAGGACTGGGACAACCTAAACACCTAATAAAAGGGAACCAGGAGAAAATAATGTTTCTATCATGCCAACATCTGTGTTTTCTAAAAGAAGACGCAATCATCCATAAATGCCTGACTATGCACAGAATATCTGAAAAGATTCAAAAGAACCAAGTCACGGCGATTACAGGACAGAGATCAGTGATGTGGGCGGAACCTCCTTCGTCCTCTCTAGGGCCTTTTGAATGCTGCTCCACTGGCTTATGTGACATATTCAAAATATGTGACTAAAGCAAATATTTTAACATAATTAAAAAGACATAAGGCAACTAGTAATGCCTAACTCACAGGGTCTCTGTGTTGATTAAATGAGGAACAAAACTGAGAGTCCTAAGGGTGAAAGAGCAATTGTAATCTGGGTGTCAGAGAACGAAGCAGGGCCCAGCTGGGACCCCGGAGTAGGGGCCTCGCAGAGCTCCTTGACCTGCCCCAGTTTCACAACAGATCCTCCCCCTGCCTGAGAATGTCCCGTCTCACCCAGTTCCCTGTTTTAGAAAATCACCTGAAACTTATGATTAATACCCTTAGGCTTGTTGTCACCATCTCAGAGGTCTACCAGGCTACTCCCATCATGGTTCCTGGGTTGCTGACGCCGCCAGAGAATCACGCGGCCAGAGGGAAGGCTCCAGGCAGACCCCCCAAACCCTCCGCAGCCTTTAGAGGAACGTCCAGGTTTTACCTTAAAAACCCCCAGCCGGTCTGAGAATGGAAGGCAGTTTTTGGAGGCTTTAACCCGCTGTCTTCTTAGACCACTGGTGCTCTGATAATAAATGCTGATTCTATGGCCCAACTCCTGTTCAGTCTATTGGCTGATCGGCGCAGGCAGGACGAGCCCCGGACTTGGTTGCCCTCCAGTTTCAAAAAAGGATGGTGAGAAGGGAGTATTTCAACCCTTGAAGGATGGCTAAGATTTGAGGAGGCAGAAGCGGGTGCCGGCATTCTGGAGAGAGAGAAGGGCATACACACAGAAGCGGAGATGGGAAAGCACAGGTTCTAGGAGCAGCTCGTGTCTACAAAATCAGTGGGCCAACCTAGGAGACTGCTGAGGTCTTTCCAATTCGCAAATCCCACAAACAATACAAAGGTGACAAAAATAAAGTTCACCTTCTAGGGGGACAAGCCAAGTGATCTATGAAATGCACAGATGAGATCTGCAGGGATTCAGACCAACCATAAGCTGGATGACAAAGCTGGCCGTGGCTAAAAACAGATTTTCATAACAACGGGTGAAAATGCACTGACTCCAGGCAGTACTGTTGAAGCCTTCCTAGTTTAAATCTTTGAAGTTAATGGCCCAGCAGTTTACAGTCACTGATTAATTTCAGTGTGAATAGCTTCTTCCAGATGACATATAACATCTAAAAACTTCCCAACATATCTAATTTGTCATTTAATATTTTACCATCAAGTGAAAGACGAGACTGAATGTGCAGACAACGGCCAGGCCTCCTATAACAGAGAGCCCTGACCACAGCCGCAGCAACCCGCCTGGAAGTCAGACCCGGAGGCCGTCGGCCTGCTGTCTCTAGTGACAATCCAGGAAGCTGAACAGTAACTTCTGTGATAATCAGCCAGGACGTGATCAATAACTCACAGCTGCCCTAACTTCTGTCCCCACTCCACTCAGGACCAACGGGAGAAAGCCACACCTGTCCCTTAGCCTGTCACCTGGGACGCCCCCTTCTAGTAGCTTCCTAGCCTCCCCTGGACCCCAGCCTCCATCAGGGGACTAGAAACCCCTTTTCTCCACCAGGAAGCTCTCCCACCCCTCTGCCTGCCTTTGAGTCTCGGCCAAACCTTCAACTCTGAATAAATAGCTTTTGCCTTTCTCATGTAGTTGGTCTTGTTTGTTTCCACAAAGAAAAGTCTTAAACCAGGCGCTTCTCTCCAGATGGTCAGTCCATAATTTAGAAGTCCAATGAGGCAGATTCCAGGTCTGAAGAGACCATCACATCCCCCAGGCCCTCCTCCCACAAACCCACTTACCTGAGTTCTCAGTTGCTTCCTACCATTGAGGGAAGTGACCAAGTGTTAAAGACAGGTCAACGGCTTTGAAGTCAAACCCCTGGCTTCCAGTATTTCATTTTCCCCTTACAATTATGTGACCTTGAACAACTTTCTTAACATGTCTAAACCTCTAACTTCATCTTTAATAAAAATAATACTTCCCTCTAGGAGTGTATTAAATGGGACACTCTGTAAAGTAGCTGAGAAATACTGGGTGCTCAACAGCAGTGAACCCCTTCCTCTGGCCCCATCTTGCCCCCAGGGAGAAACGCCAGGCACCTCAGGAAAAGGCTGAAGAGCACCTTTCATTCACAGAGACGCCCAAGGCTCCCGAAGTGGGGGCGTTACCAAAGACAAGCTGTTCCCATTTCCCACCTAAGTGCGGGTTGCTTCTCACTCCCGTTCTATGATCCATAATTGGGAAGTGACGTCTCTATAATACCCCACACTTCCGTGTTTAGCGACTTGGATACACCACATTATCTCATTCTTAAATCCTCTGCAGAATGAAAAACAGAATTTTAATCTGTAACACTGTTAAAAGTACATTATCGGGCCGGCCGAGTGGCGCGATGGTTAAGAACTCGCTTGGGACACCAGAGGGCCCCAGTTCAGATCCCACATATGAGGGCCAGTGACACTGCCCTCCACAGCTAAGATGCTGAACAACAGCTCAACCTGGAGCTGGGTTGCTGTGAGTTGCAGGCGAGGGCGTAGGCTGCAGCCCCTGCTGCAGTGGGTTGCCATGGGCTACCGTATGTAGCCAGCAGCCAGCATGAGTGGCCAGCAGCCGCAGTGAGCGGCCGTCCAGAAGCCGGCGACTGATGTGCCTCGCCTGGGAAGAGCGCAATGATGGTGCCCACTTGGGCCAGTGAAGCAACGTCCTTCACAACTAGACTGAAGAACAAAACGACAGCAACTTGTCTGTTCCCCTTCCCCCAATTCCCCAGCACTGTTCCCATCCCCCAATTCCCCAATAAAAATCTTTAAAAAAAAAAGTACATAATCTCACTCTTTAAGTTCTCTTCAGAATGGAAAACAAAACTTTCATCTGTAACATTGTTATAAGAAGAAAAGATATAACTATGCGTCAAATTGAACTTTTATAAAAAAAATATATAATAATAATAATAATAATAATAATAATTTAAAAAAGGCGTTCCAGAACATTTGGGATGGCCAAGAGAACGTGTCTGTGTTGAGACGGAGCTGGACAAACCCTGTCCTGCCCGGGCTGGGTCAGAAGTTACACATATTGGCTTCCAGGGGGAGAACGCCCTCATGCCATTTATTCCAGGAGACGGGAAGTGCATGGGGCCACCCGGACCAGCACACAGATGGTTGAATGGTTTCTGCAGTCAAAGTCAGCCATCCTGGGTAAAGCTCTCCCTTCTTCCTTTTCTATCCAAGTGGCCAAGGTCATAAGGCTGTTCCTGGGCCTCTTCTCTCGGAGGAGCAAGCCCAGCAATCTTGGCCTTCTTTTCTGGGAAAATTACTCAAGTCTACTCCTACATGCCAAGTAGCTAGATCAACCTGAACAGTCCTTCCTTTCTGTCCTTAAGAGGTCCTAGCCAGGGTCTGGAGTGACTCCAAGACTTAGGTTTAGGCTTCAGGAGGTGAAGAAAGTGCATCTGTACCACTATGACAATGGCAAGTGAACTCGTGGGAGGCAAGGTTGGCAAGGCACTCACGAGTTCTCGACAGGCAATCCAGAATAATCGCTGAGAGCTCTGGAGCCAGACAGCCTGGGTCCCCACCCTAACGCCAACACCTCCTGGCTGTATGATGCTGGACAAGGCCCCAAATCTCTCTGTGCCTCAGTTTCCTCACCATCAAATGGTCACAATAGGGTTGCTCTAAAAATTAAATGAGTTGGCACAGAGGGGAAGTTCAATAGAAATGTATTAAATAAGTAAATAAATGTTTGACATTAAATATACCAAGGGTGCCAAAAATATATAGATAAGTAGACACTTTGGTCAATGTTGCTCAAGCAGTAGTTCGCTGTCATCAGAAGTGTCTGGACACTGATGGGAACCACTTTGAGCACCCCTTGTAATTACAGAAGTCAAACGTGACTTGAGTTCATCTTTTGTTATCGGTATATATTGAGTATTACAATTTTAATAGTTTTTTTCCTTTCTTAAAATGTATATACATTTTTTGGCATCCTCTGTATACATACACTCACGTTGTATTTATAATGCACAAAAAAGGTTTGGCATACAAGCTTAACTGTTAACAATGGTTACCGCTAGAGAAGAAGAAATGCAAACTTCAGCTTTTTTAGCAATATCTTCAAAATTCTGCAGATAAGTGATTTCTAACCCAGAAGTCTATACTCAGCCAAACTATCAATTAAATGCAAGAGTAAAATATTCCAATATTATATAAGATCTCGGAAAAACAGTCATTTCTTAGAAAGCTACTGGTGAACATGCTCACCCCAAATGAGAGAAAGAACTTGAAAAGGAGGCATCTTGCCCAGGAAAGGACAAAAGGCATCCTCAGGGTAACAGCGAAGCTCTAAGAGAGCACATGAGCGCGCCCAGACAGCAACCAGTTTAGAGGAAAGCAGGCAGAAGGCGCGCTTCACGGAGACTCATCCTAAGAAAAGGACAAAAGAAAGATCCCTGCTATGTATTGATGTAGGAAAGTTTATTTACACTCTGGGGTGGGGTGAGGAGAGGGAGGTGGAAAGTAACAGATATCCAAAAAAAAAAAAAAACTAAACAAAACAAAGCAGAGCAATTATCAGCTCTAGGGGAAAACTCCAAGAGAAAGGAAATATAATCCAAGTAGACTAAATAGCTCAGCTGTGAATAATAGCTGAATAGTTAACCAAAAGCTTTAGCATAAGGATACTGAGAGGATGGGGGGAAAGTGGGCAATGGGAGGAGGGAGGAGGATAAATGACCTAAACAATCTTCTTCCATAGCGGGATGTCTCTCCAACACTAAATCTGGAAGAAATAGCTAAGCCATTAGAAGGAGTTGCCTCTGGGGAGCAGGAATCAGGGTGGGGAAGGGTGGGATAGGTGATTGCTGGTTTTTTGTCCTAAGCTTTGGAGAACTTTTGACTCTTAAAACTATGTGCCTGTATATAACTCTTGTTTAAAATGGGTATTTAATTTTTAAACAAAATCTGATACTTGACCAACAAGAATGTCCTATTAAGCGGTGTGTTCTTAAACTTTGAAATCCAACCCCTCTGAAAACGTATGGAAAGCTGTTAAGTCCTCTCCCCAGTAAGCACACACATAGGCACAGACGCACAAAATTTTTGCACAGGATTTCAGGCAGTTTGTAAATTCCTAAAGCCTTAGGATTATAGATTCTGGTTTCTTACAGGAAGTTTACTTCAAATCAGAAGTTGTCATTCATTGCAAAGGAAAAAAATCCTAATGAAAAACTATCTAAAACACCAACATGGTCAAATGAGGTCCCGCTTGGTCTTAAATATTTGATGACCATCACCAGTTGTCTCCCTGACCACAGACTGCACCTCATCCCTAACTATGGATGAAGGAACAGACTTTGTTTGTTGGCTTTGCGTCAGCCTTGAAACAGATTCTCTAAAGCTCAGGAATGTGAGTTCCTGTTGGGTTGACTCAGCTGTTTCCATTCTAGAAACAGACATGGAATCATGCACTCTTTGCCCCATGAAGAAAGAGTCCTTCACATAAACCTTGAAAAGGCAAGGTCCCAAATTCCCCACATGAGTGTTTTTTTTTCTAATACAGGAATTACTCTAATGACTTCTTGGCAAAACTTCTGTAATCAGAGCAGACCACTTAAATACTGCAAAACACAAAATTCAGTTCTGCTTCTGACTGACCTGCCTTGCTGCTAGGAACCTCACCATCAATCAGCTCTCAACAGCAAGTCAGACAGTTTTGTCACTGAATAGGGACCTTAAGGGTGCTTACAATTTCATTGCCTTGGTGTGTTTATTTGTGAACTGAGGGGAACAACAACAACTTCATTGGATGTTGTCATAAAAGGATCGGGTAATTGTAGAAGGCAAAATAGTGGACCCAAAGAGGTCCATGCCCTAATCCCTGGGACCTGTGAGTATGTCACATGACATAGCAAAAGGGACTCTGCTATAGACTTTAGACAGGGAGATTATCCTGGGTTATCTGGATGGGCTCAATCTAATCACATGAGCCCTTAAGAGCAGAGAACTTCCTCCAGGTAGAAGAGAGATGCAGCAGAAGTCAGAGTGTGGGAGCAGGGTTCAAGGGTCCTTGTGGTTCTGGGATCAGGGGTTACATGCAAGGACCAGAAAGAGGGCTCTAGGAGCTGAGGGCAGCCCCCCAGCTGACGGCCATCAAAGAAATAGGCCTCAGTCCTACAACTGCCAGGAACTATATTCGGCCGGCAATGTGAACGAGCTTGCAAGCAATTCTCCCCCAGACTCTCCAGTAAGGAACGTAGACGTGTGATACTTGTTGTTCGCCCGGTGAGATCCAAGTCAGACTTCTAACCTACAGAACTGTGACATAACAGACCTGTGTTGTTTTAAGCCTCTAAGTTTATGGCAATTTGTTACAGCAGCAATTGGTAACTCATCCAGTGATATAATATATGTGAAAACACCCAGTGGAGCGTCTGGCAGACTGTGACGTTCAACAAAAGTCCACTGACTTCCTTAGGTCAAAAGGCAGGATGGCCATATTCCATTCAAAACAACAAATGGTAGACTTTTTCTGATAAATGCAGATCTGGGGAATTATAAATTGCTCAGAACACCTACAAATTATGGGTTTCAGGTAATTCACTGCTCCTCCTTTAACTTGCACACCTGCCAATACCTGTCCTGCCTGAGAAGCTCTAAGTAGCATGTAGGAGAATAAACGCTGGACTATGGACCCCAACCCAGCACCCAGTCGCCCCTCGGTGCCTGGGGTGGCACTCACTGCACTGCACTGCAACTATATCCAGGTCTGCTTCTTGCACTCGACTGTGAGCCCCAGCTCTTCCCATCTCAGTGACAGTCCCACCTGTGTAGCTGCACATCAAACGCAGTATGTGGGCACATCACAGGTAATCTATATAAAGGCCTGTTGAGCTGTATGACAGTATAAGTTAATATCTGTGTATAACATGTCAATTCTCTGAGACAGAGTGCCATGTTTTACTGCCCTTTGCATTCCTCCCACTGACAATTCCTGGGGAGATCAGAGGCTCTCAGTAGCTGGTATCGAGGAATAAAAGGCAGGAGGGAGAGAGAGAAAAGCAGAACCACCGGGCGCGCATGGGAGACACCGCCCAACAGCTACCAAGTAGCTTGAGGAGAGGAGGCCCACGGGAACCCTGGTGCTGAATCAGGTTCACGCGGGTGCCAGCTGCCTGCTGGGTAATTCAAATGTGAACAGACAATGAAAGCTTTGCTGACCTTGACCTCAGACTGCCTACTGCCTTTCCCAACCTCAAGATAGGTCACTTAGGAACTGAAACACCAAGAAAATAACTTCATTAAACGAAGGTTCATGGGATGTATACCATTGAAGAGATTGTTAAAGGCTAAACTGTGCACATTCAATAGTTTTGCTTATAAAAGATTAATGATAAATGAAACATGAATTTGATGTTTCCCCAAAACAAAAAATATCAAACAATGTTGGTCAATTAAAGAGAGAAAACAATCCTAAATAAAGTTGCCTAACACACCTCAAATTAAAGATCATGTGTATATTAAACATTTGGGATTTTAAAGAAAAACCCAGATTCATTAAATTCTTAATGAAGTGTGTTTTTAAATCCTTGGCAACATAATATTTTATAACTTACAAAATTCCACTACATTCATGATATAATTTTATCCTTACAACAATTTCTCGAGCTAAACAGAACAGGTATTACTAACAATTAATTCCACTTTACAGATGAGGGAACTAAAAAGTTCAGAGTACTTGGACTTAACACAAGCCTTACTAGGACCAGGTTTCTAATTCTAGTCTCCTGCCCAAAAGAACTAAAGTTATCTTAAATATATGATTTATATTTACATCCTGTCAATATCCAAAAAGATTTTGAGGCAGCCTCCAATAACAGACACATATATAATAAGGATTTTAAAATAGAGAAGAAAGAAGAAAAACCATTTGGTAGGTAACATAGAACAGGCAGGGGGTGGTTAACACAAAGACGAAGACTTACAGTGTAAGAAAAATTTACCTTTGAACTTCCAGTTCCAGGGCAAATAATACTTAAAGGGAAAAAGTGACTTATAGAATATCATAATCTAAAGAAAAAAAAGAAGCAGCACCATCAGTTCTTTCAAGCGGGGGGAATTAAGCTCTGTTTGGGCTATGGGGAAGATAAAGTTTACTCTTTCTTCAGTTGAGATCAATTTTGAAATGCTGAGTTCAAACTCTACCTTCTCTATCCCCAGGCACTCCCATCTATGAAAGACCTTTTCTTTTAATCCACATAAAAACCAGGCCTGCTACAAATGCAATATACTCTCAACGCAGAACAAGCAGTAACTAGTTAAGCTTCACTGAAAACATTATAGTAATACAATCTAAGAAAACCACAAAGAAAATACAGTTGTGGAAAAGACCAGAAAATACCCCTCCTAAAATAAGATCCCTAACAAAACAAACCACATCGAGCATGTAACACGGCACTTTTTTTTAATTAAGAGAAGACAAAAATTCCACTGATTTAAGTGAAAATTGTACTTCAGTGGCATCACTACTTGACCAAATAGCTATCATCTATTTTTAATCCCTGTAATCAGCAGAGGCAGACATGTGGCTTTAAGAAAATCAAGTACACCAAATTCCCATCTTACCAAACAGATAAATTGGAAGGGAGATTAATATTTCAAAGGATTAATTATTATCTTCCTTAGAATTAGAGCTTCCTTATAGATCACTTAACATATGATGCAATTTTCTGCAAGGAATCCTTTTTAAACTATGTTTTAAGCCATTATACAAAACCCCAGACACCCACTCAAAGCACTACCAAAATTCTATTTATTTCAGACTCCCAAATTAAAAACTCATTAGGGACTGGGGCATAATAGAAGCCTACAGTTGGCCGACTTTATCTGACACTGAAAAGACCAATGAAATGCTCCTCCCAAGAGTTCTGCACCCCACAACTTCATTAAGGAAAACATCAAACCAATTTGATTTAGTACAGATGTTGTTAAGTAAAATTAAATTGTGAAGAATATGCAAGATAGTATCAAAAATTTGCTTAAGCTTCCATCATTGACTCTGGTCCTTAACTCTGAGACAAACTTACACCCACACAACTAAGGTTTTTGAAAAGAAGAAAAAGAACTTCCACTTTTTTTTTTTAGCATCTACATTTTCAAAGATCTCCATTATTTAGACTATTGCCACTAAGAGAACTTTCCTCTGCTGTGTTTGGTTGAAGGAATTAAAAGTTCAGGGCTGGGAGAGGTTCTTACCTAGTTTAAGACCCTCAAAGGAGGAAACTGAAGGCCAGAAAGGGTGGCTTTGCAGGAACACAGGGTAATGTAATTCCAGAGCCAGAATTGGACCCAATAAATTCTAATCAACTACACTATACTGTGCAGCCAACACCAGGAAGTAACGGCGAATATTAATCTGAAAACCCTTTGGAGAGTTCGAGTTAAGGGGTTGCAGATTCTAAATCACACAAACTGCTTGGATGCATGGCACAGAGAAAGGACCTGTCACTTACACGCACCTCTTCCGGGCTGCCTGCGGGCAGCAACTGTGCTCACCTCTGTGAGAGCCGCACCTGTCCCTAAGGGCCACAGCTCCGGGGGGCGGGCACAGGATTTCAGGGACGGCTTCCGAGACAGGCGCCACCTCAGCTGAGACCTTAGGAATGGGTGACCAGAGCCGGAGTGGCTGAGCTCGGAGTGGAGGGGACGGGAAGGGCGGGCTAGGGCGCAGGGCGTGAACCATGAAGGGCCTGCACCTCCGTGTGGCTTCACAGAGCGACGGCTGGGGTCAGCACATCTTCATCCCACCCTCCCGCCACTTACACGCCGTCCGGTTCCCAGAGCTCCAGTTCGGGTGTGAGGCTCCCCGTGCCCGCGGCCCAGCCTGCCATCTCAGGCCGGAGCGCCCCGAAAAGGCACAGCCTGTCTGGGCTTGGCATCCCTCAAGGGCGAGCATCACCCCTTAGGTCACTTGGGAACTGAACAGACGTTTTTAAAAGTCTGGTGAAAGGGCACAGGAACGACTCCACGCTATTTCAGGGCCGCGGGAGAGGCAGGGCCCGCGGGGCCGGAGCCTCCGCCCGGCCACCGGACCTCCGGCTGGAACGGCCTCGGCCCCGCTCCGCGGGCGTGGACGCGCCTTCAAACGCGTTTTCCAGCCCGCCAAATTCTTGGGAGCGTTTCCTCCACTCTCCAGGCGCTGAGAGCTGCAAAGTCAAATCTGGCTTTCCAGATTTCTTTTTCTTTTTTTTCCCTTCCCAATCCTAACGGAAGAAATCAAGACGCTCCGGGCCGGGCAGAGGGGCTCGGCTCCCTCCAATCAGAGCCGGCTCCCGCCGGCCGCGCCTCGGCCGGGGCAGGAAACGCAGCCGCCCGACGCGCGCGGTCCGGGCGGGCGCCGTGACAGCCCCGCGCTCCCCGGGGACCGGGCCGGGGAGAGGGGCGGGCTCGCGGGTCGTGCGGCTGGCGGCGCCGCTCCCCGCTTCTGCTCGCTCGGCAAAAAAGGACAATAAATAAGAGCGGGTGGGCGGTCCTACCCGGGCCAACTGCGCCCCCGCGCGCAGCCCGTTCCCCCCACGGGCCCGGGACCCGCACAAGGAAACCGACACCCGGGGCCCCGGCGCGCACACCCTGACAGGCCGGGTGGGCAGGAGCCCCCAGCTCGCAGGGTGGCTGGGGCACCACGCGCGTGGGTCCACGCGGAGCCGCCCTCCGTGACACACAAATACCCAGCGACCCAGTCAGTGGGAAGGTGAGAGGGCCCCCACGACCGCGGGCCCACGCAACACCCTCAATCAGGCAGAGTGGGGGGTGGCAGGGACAGAGTCTCCCACTCGCGGGACGTCCATGGCTCCCCACACGCGGGGCCCACGCACAGCTCCCTTCGGTGACACACAGACAACAGCGCACCAGCCGCACCACGGGGGGAGCGGGGACCGAGGCAGTGCCCCCGCTGTCGGGGTGACCAGGAGCCCTGCGCGTCCACGCAGGGTCGCAGCAGGCGCGGGGCGCCCTCGGTGCCACCCCGTGACCGAAACAATACCCGGGCGCCCGGTCAGTCCCCTTCCCCGTCCCGCTGTCGCTCAGGGCGGCGGCGGCCACCTCGAGCAGCGAGCGACCCCACGGTGCCACGCTCGGGTCGGCTACACCCGACCCGGGACCCCTGCCGCCCGGGACCTCCGCCCGGCCCAGCCCCGCAGCCCGGCCCCGGGACCCCTGCCGCCCGAGACTTGCCTCACGCCGCCTCCCCTCAGGCCGCCGCCTGGGCAGCGCCCGGACCGAGCGGAGCGGAGCCGCGCAGTCAGCAGAGCCGAGGCCGCCTCAACAATGGAGCCCCGGGGCGGGGCCACCTCCGCCGCCGCCTCAGCCCGTCTCAGTCTCAGGCTCCGGCTCCGGCTCCGGCTCCGGCTCCGGCTCGCACTCCTCAGAGAAGCAACCGGCGCGACGCTGCGGCCGGACTCGGGCACGGCGCAGGCGCATCTGCCCCGCCCGCGCCCTCCGCCCCGCCCCCGGCGGCGCCCGGCGCTCCAGGGCCCGCCCCCTGACCAATGAGGAGGGAGCTGCGCTAAGGGGCGGGGCTGCGCGAAACAAAGGGAGGTGGGGCGGGGCTGCCGGGGCGGGGCTGCGGGTCCCGCTGGGAGGCGGGACCGAGGAGCTGCCCAGCCTGCGGCCCAGTCCCGCCCAATCCCGGAGGCCGTGTATAATGTCCACTTGGAATCTGCTCCGCAGGCCGTGCTCATCCCAAACCCAGAAGTCAAATTTGTAGGGTTGGCCTGCTGTACAGAAAGAGAAACTGAGGCCCAAGAAGCGCGTCACTTAGTCCCACTCCTTCGTTCATCTTTGATTCATTCAACACTTTCCCGGCTTCTAGGACGTGCATTAGGAGTGAATTAGAGGCAAATGCGGCCGTCCCTGAAGGAGCTTCTTCAAGCAGGACCGTAGAGTTCTTGAGGTCCCTTTAACGCATGGAAAAGGAGCCAGGAGCCAAGCTGTCACCCTTCGTGCCGCAAAGCTTTTGTAGTCCTGCTATTCCCCACCTGAAATGCCCTCCTTTCTCCACCTTTCACCCCCATATATCCAAGCACCACCCATCATCATCTTTAAAACCTCTGACCTCGTCACATTGGCTCTTTCAGCATCATGTGACCCCACACTGGGCTTTCTCTACCTCACTAGCTGCTACCGGGGCGTCTCCAGGATGCCCCCTTCTCTGCCCAACCTAACGGGTTGAATTGTTAGGGGGGCCCATGGCTGGAGCCAGATGTCCTCCTACTCACCACAGACCCTCTTGCCCAGAAACCTCATGCCCTTCCAGGCTTTAAGCACCACATACAGTGGTGACTGCCAGACCCATGTCCCCAGGAGGCATCTCAAACCTCCCAGGGCCAAAACGAAGTGCTTCATTCACAATCTTCTCTTTCTCAGTAAATGGCCTCTCCATCCACACAGCTGCTCAGGTTGAGGTCTGAAATCACCCTCCTTCCCTCGCCCCCTTGTGCAGTCCTCTGCATGCCCACGGCATTCATTGCCACCTCAGTTACAGCACCAGCTGGAGCTTTCTGTCTGAGTGGACCCCCCCAACCCCCAATGAAGCGTGACCTCTCTAGGACAAGGCAGAGGGGTTGACTCTGATTCATTTCCATGTGCAGAACAGGACCAGGCCCCCCGCAGGCACTCAGGAAATGCTGGTAGGGTGAATGGGTGAAAGGATAGCATCCTGACAGTGACTGGAGCAGACCCCATCCCCATCTCCCTGCACACACAAACACACACACACTCACACACTGTACTGCAAGCCTGGCTTCCACTTCAATTTGCCAAATTCCTGTATGAACGTAAGACGCGTCCCTAGCCCTCTCCAGCCAGGGTGCCAATGTGTTTTGGGGATATACTCAGAGGTCAGGAAAATAAAATCTCAGGGAGTGAAGTAGTAACTCCAGGCTTCAGACGTTTGCCTATGCTGCCCTCTGCCCGACGTACTTTTCTTCCGGTACCTGGCCAACTCCTCCTGACCCTTTGAGGCTCTCCCTGAATGTCGGTGCCACCCCGAGACCAAAACAAAACCCGGGCACCCGGGAAGGCTTTGTAGCCACCCAGCACAGAGTACAACCATGGCAGATACACCCTAAGATGACTCCCAGTGAGTCACTCCTTTGTAAGATTCCTCTGGTATGAGGGCAGGCAGAACCTATGACAGCTTCTAGCCAATACAATGTGGCAGAGGTGACGGGATGTCTCTCCCGTGGTCAGGTTACACAACATAAGAATTCATCTTAACAGAGTAGAGAGAGATTCTACTTACAGGCTTTGAAGAAGTCACCTGCCATGCTGGGAGGGGCCATTGGAGAAGCCCACCTAGCAGATAGTCTGTAGGACTTGAGGACAGTCTCCAGCCCACAGCCAGCAAAAAGCTAGACCTCTTGTCAGGCAGGCCCATGAAATGAATTCTGGCATCAACCTGAAAGAGATTAGAAGTGGTTTCATCCCTATCAAGGCTCCAGGTGAGGACGCGGGCTATTGAAATGTTAAGTGAAGCCTGGTGCATCCTGAGAGGAGGACTCAGCTAAAATGTGCCAAACTCCAAGTCACAGAGACTGAGTTAAGAAACGCATGTTTTTAGCTGCCACATTTGTGGTTATTTTTTATGAAACAATAAAAGACGAATACAATAACCTAGGTCCCCTCCCCATTTTACACATTCATAGCACCCAGTACTTCTTCCTGGCAGTCATCACAGTCATACTTGTTTAAAATCCCTCTCTTGCATGAAAGCCTCATGAGAACAGAAATGGATTCTGTCTTGCTCACCGCTGTGCTCCAAATGCTGAGCACAGTTTTTTTCTAGGGCAATTGGTCCAGGGTACACCAGCCAATCAGCTGGTTAGCTGAGACTACTGTCCTTCCCAGCCGCCTTTGCCATGTTGCCTTAGAGAGACGAGAATAGTTTCTTAGCTTCCCAGCTTCCGGTATAGCCTGAGGTGGCCATGTGACATTGATCTGGCCAGTGAGACATGGCAGAAGTTGGCTGACCGGTTTCTGGCAATGGTGTCCTGGAGGCAACTTGGACCAGACCAAGAGAGCTGAGCATTCATTGTTCAGGAATTTTGCAAGTCAGTTGTTAAACACAGTCATTACTAAACAATTAAGTTATACAAACTTACAATTAAAATTATATTAAAAACAAAGATAATACTCCCAATTCATTACTTCCTAATTATTTGACAACAGTTTACAATTATCGATGCTTTTAAGGATTTTACATCTACTGTAACTGTGTGAAAGATGAATTCTCGTGTGTGTGCTATAATGGTGTGCTACTGGCGTCTCTTCCCACATATGCAGCTGGCAACGTCATGCTTGAAGTCAGATGTGGCAGGGGAATTTATATCACAGAAACTGGCAACTGTTACACATTAGGAATTTCTTCCTTCCTCTCGTCCCCCAGGATGCTAGTAATTGAAGATTGACCAGCACACTATTGGTTTCTAGGGAAGATTGTGCTCTCTGGGAAAGGAAATAGACACAGCTGATACTGACTTCTCTCAGCTTTTTCTCGGCAACAGGGATTACTATCTTGAACACACATGTGATGTCCGGAGCTGTGGCAGCCATTTCACAACCATGAGAAAAGTCAGACTCAGAGAGATTCTTCCTCATGCACCCCTGAGCCATTGACTCAAGACCAGCAATCAACTACCTCCAGATTCTCTTTTAGGTAGAAAAAAAAACAAATCCTTTATTTGACTAAGCCACTCTTAGTCAATGTTTCTGTCACAGAATTCCTAACTAACTGAAGCATATAGGCATTAACAAGTATTTGCAAATTAATAAACTCAGTCTCATATTACTTCCTTATCAATCATCCTATTTGGGCTTACATCCACGAGAAAGAAACTCACCCTAGCGGACCAGCCCAGGCACACTTTCACGGCTCTGATCAGAATGTTTTTTCCCTTTATGAAACTAAAATTTGGGGACCCTGTAGAACCTCAAAAATAAGCCCAGTCACTCTTTGCCACCACAGCCCTTCTGATGTACAGTGTTTATTCAATGGGGAGAGAAATCAGGGTTTATTAATCTACAAGCTGGACCAACACTCTTTGTGAAAACTCCTGACCTCATTTGATACAGTGAAAGGGAAACTGGGAGGCTGAGTGATGGGGGCCTCTTCCAGACTCTTCCAGGGACGTGTCTCTGGAGGGAAAAAAATTATAACCTGTTTATATACCAAGGTAAGCTGCATTTCCTTGACACTTGAGATGCAGTCTTCCTAGATTCTGGGGATGAGAGGAGCCACTGGGCACCTGTGGGAAATCTGAGCCCACCTTGGGGTGTGAGGTCAGGTCACCAAGGCAATGAAAGCCCACAAGGCTGTTGCATCCATCACCTATTGCTAAGTAACGAATTACCTTCAAACCTAGCAGCTTCAAATGGCTTACGTTTATTGTCTCACAGCTTTTGTGGGTCAGCAATCCAGCACAGCTTAACTGGGTGCCTCTGGCTCAAGGTCTCCCCCAAGACTGCGATCAAGCTGTTGGCTGGGGCTGTGGACTGGTGTGAAGGCTTGACTGGGACAATCGGTTCCCAAACTCACTCATGTGCCTATTGGGAGACCACAGCTCCTCACTGGTTGTTGGGCCCCTCAGTTGCTTCCTCTGGGAACACCTGACAACTGACAATGTGGCAGCTGACTGTCCTCAGAGCAAGGGAATGACAGAGCACCTGAGAGGGAAGCCACAACTTTTTATAACTCAGTAAGGGAAGTGATATTCCATCACTTTTCCTGTCTTATGTTAGAAGTCATTAAGTCCAGCCCACACTCAAAGGGAGGGGACCACTCCAGGGTGGGGATACCAGGAAGCAGGGATCACTGGGGAACATCTCAGAGGCTGTCTACCACAACTGCTGAAAACCAACAATTTTTTTAAAAATCTTAAAAGCAGCCATAGAAAATAAACATCATATTTTGGGAAATAAAAATAAGAATTACAGATGAATTCATACCAGATAAAAATGGAAGTCAAAAACAATGAGATAACATTCTTACAATGTATAAAGTGTGTGGGGGGGAAGCTCATCAGTCCATCTACTCCCAAACCTACCAGCACTTACATGCCCCATCTTCAAGTCTCCTTCACGCACACAAATAGGCAACGAGCCATGGCCTGGCTGGCCCCAGCATGTCACATTCTCGCTCTGCTCGGTGCCTTTGCAAACATGAGTCTATCAGCTAATGTGTATCTTGGGGAAAGCATACGTGTGCATAAACACAGTCATCTCTGGAAACCCAGCTCTAACACTTGTATGACCTTGACAAGTGTCTGAACTTCTCTGAGCCTCGGGCCTCTTCACAGTAAGTAGTCGTACAACACCTACCATGGATTTTCCTGAGAATTAAACGTGAGAGCGTATCACGCAGTAGGCACCTAGTAGATGGCAGTTCCTTTCATGCTCAAGCCTCCATCTGGCAAACGCCTGCTCATTCTTCAAGACCCAGCTCAAATGTCACCTCCCTTGGGAAGCCGCCTTGGCTCCCAGGATGGCATCCTTGGTCCTTCTGCCACGTCACCGCTGCTTGAACAACCCGCCCTGTATCATTATTCGTAACACCCTGCATTGTGTTGATCTGTGTCCAGGTCCGTCTCTCCCATGCCAAAGCGAAATCCTCCAGAGTAGCACATGTTTGACTCATACTTATCTCCTTAGCACCCATGAGATATCTGGCTCCATAGGGTGTGTTTGATGAATATTTGTTATTTGATTAAAACAATATAGAATTTAAATGAGTTGTCCGGACCTTGCTTTTACGCTGGGCATGTTTCTGCCACAAATTAAGCGGCTTCCCAACCTTCTTTTCCTCCTTCCTTTCTCGTTACCGTGGAAGAAGGGACTTCCCCTCCCCTATGATGGACTCCGTTGTCACCTTCACTGACCACCCTGCATGAAACAGCATCCTCTCTTATCACTCTCTTTCCTTATCCTATTTAATATTTTTTCCTGAGCAGTTATCCTCCGCTGACACAGGTATTGTCTTTCTGTTCTTCCCACCCCCAAAAGAAGATAAAATACAGATTTTTATCTCTATTGTTCACTGCCATGTCCTGAGATCCCAGAAGATTGCCTGGCACATGGGAGGCACTCAGTAATTGTTTATTGAATGAATCAGTTAATCTCACAGGGCTGTCGAGAAAAGGAAGCCTCTATTATCCATGAATTCTAGTTCAGCATGGCCTGGCAAGCCTCGCGATCACCAGGGAGGCGCTGCGCTCCTTTCTTTTCGTTTGTCAGACGTGCTCTCGTTACCTCACCTCCTCTTCCCTGGCTGCCTGTTCTCTATCTCTTCTCTTTACCCTGTGGCTTCTGGTAGCTCACAGCACTGGCTGGGTGCCCCTTGCCCTTGCCCACCTCCCTATCGACTCCTTGTGTGTCTCAAAGTCCAGCTACCGAGAAAGTCCTGGTTGGGTGGAGATCTCCACACACAACAAAGCATCTCTGGGGGCAGAGATGTTGCATGGGGTCCCCAGAAGTCCACTGTGTAGGTGGCTCAGGGGCTGTCCTTGGTCCCATTGCTGTGCTGGAAGGGACTCACCTGCAGAGGATGGAAGCCAGGGCAGCTGGGGACCTCCAAATGAGTCCTACAAAGAACCACCGAAGGCACTGGGAGTTGAATGTGGGGACGAGAAGACCTGCGGTGAGCCTCGGCTGCAGAATTGACTACTCACCAATGGTGCTGGCCTTTTCTCCTTCTCGGACACATGGGTGCCTGTGTTTCCCAGACCCCTTTGCAGTTGGGTGGGGTCATGTGACTAATTCTGGCCAATGGGCCTGCCTATCACTTCTGAGCCAACCTCTGGGATGTGCTATGTGATTTGCCAGGCCCTCTATCTCCGCTGCGGTGAATTCACAAGATTTGGGTTAAGATTTACGTAGCTTAGAACGTACTGCTGCCCTGGGGAGAAGGGTCCAGAAAGGAGGCCTGCAGGCTCTGACATCTCCCTGCCCATCTGTCCCAGGGTTCCTGACACAGGCCCAGGCTGGGGAAGATGTGGGCAGGTTGATACCATTGGCAGACACTAAGGTTGGTGGGAAGAACTTAGCTGGCCTTGGCTGTAGGCAGGTCCTGAGAAGCTGGGGCAACTGAGGCTCAGGTGGCAGACATGATCTCTGGGTGTGGGGCTGTACTGTGCACACCTGCAGCTCCCAGCGCAGTGCCAGGTGCAGAGCGGTGCTTAGGAAGGGTGCTCTAAATCGACCTGATGCACCAGGCACCAAACGAACACTCATGGCTGGACAGAAGGACAGATCCCAGGGCCTCCTGTGGGAGTCAGTGTCTCAGATCAGGGCAATAGAAGCTGCCACACTGTGTAATCTGCAGCCACTAGCCACACTGGCTACTTAAACTTAACCTTAAACTAATTAAAATGTACAACTTTGTTCCCTAGTCACACAGCCACATTTCAAGTGCTGGGCGCTACTATATTGGACAATGTGCGTACAGGACACTTCCATCATCACAGAAAGTTCTCAGGCTGTGCTGTTCTAGAAGCACCAATGCCCTGAGAAGCTTTGGGGCCAGCACAGTCCCCATATGGGTTCTAGTATCATAGTCAAATAGCCCAGTGACATTCCCAGGTCACAGAGCACTATTAGAAAACTGTTAGCCTCTTGCTTTACCATTTGGTGGAGGGAGAGAATCAAGGAACAGATAAAGAGAAGTGGCAGTCGGGGCAGGTATGACGAATTCTGGGCAAGAGCGGGAATTTCCTGGAGTCAGCAGATGGGCCTTGTGAGGTGGGAACTTCTGAGCTGAACCCAGAGGGAGAGAAGGACCTTGCCCTGAGAAGAAATGAAAGCCTTTAGGAGGGAGAACATGTGCGAAGTCTCCAGGTTTGTTGCCTAAGGAGCTCAGAGAAAGGTAGCATGGCTATAACATGTGGGACAGACACCAGGAACCCGTGTGGGGCAGGGGTGGCGAGTGGAAGCCACAGAAGTTGGCCTTGAAAGCATGGCATGATCCTACTGAAGTTTTCAAAGCATTCCTCTTGCTGTCAGGCGGGAAATGACCTGTGTGGAGGTGAGAGTGGGAACCGAGAGGCAGACTGGGAAACTGTTGTGTCCGTCCCGGTGACAGCTGAGGGTGGCCTGGAGTGTGGTCAGAGTGGCCACATGCCCAGGTTTGCCTGGGACAGGACAGGCGTACACCTGTGCCCCAGGGTCACTGGAAACAGTGCCACCTCCCACTCTTAGAATATTTTCCTGTCTGGGTAATTCCACGATGGTGTTTGCTGAGATGGGGAGATGCAGAGAGGTG
>NW_017732027.1:374914-379458 GCF_001890085.2 Hipposideros armiger
GGTGCCGACACGGGGTCTTGCCCCTCACGGCGTCGTCCCTGCTCTGTGCACATGTCCAGTGCCGCCACTTTGGGCTGATGTTCTCCCCACACTTGGTTAGCAGAAGGGGGCCCCTGACGTTAGAAATGACACGTGTTTCTAAGAAGCGGCTTTGCACTGTCACCACTTATAATACATCGTCCTTTATTTTCCCAGGCTTCACTGGGTCAGACATGACATTGCACTGATAAGAGAAGTGGGAGTTTCCAGTTGCCAGGCTCAAACTGCTAAGTGGAAGGACGCATATTAAGTGCTGGCATTGACCTTCCCTGGCCAAGCCGGGCTGGTGAGAAGCCGGGGGCAAGACAGGGAGGTGGCGTGTTACGGGGCTGGAAGGAAGCGGAGTGACGCAGACTCAAGGGTGGGGACATCCAGGACACACAGAAAGACACAGCTCCACAGAAGACTCGGAAACAGACGTGGGTGACACCTTCCTAGTGTTTCGTAGGCCTCTCAATGCACTTCACAAACACTCTGTGACAGGTACCGCACCTTAACCCATGCCTAATGACAGACAGCACCCTTCAGTTGGGGACCGGTGGTCTCTGCTTGGGATGCTGTACTGACCGGGCAGATCAAGGAGCATCTCCTGCCTTCTCCCCGCAAGTGTCGGGCGGTGTCTGTCTTGGGACCACACACGAGGCATCGCTCACTCCCGGGGTGTGTTTGCATTCTGTGGGAAGGTGGGACCCCACTGGCTACGTCACCAAAAGCCACATTGGGTATTAGGCTGGGCACAAGGAAATTCTTTATTTTGGGACTTTGGCTGTCAGAAGAGGGGTTTTTTTTTCCTCTCCAAGACTTGGAAAATAACAGCAGTGGCCATACTTCACAAGTACTTACAAACAGCATTAATTGAGAAGGGGGTCTGTCTTTCAGGGTACCTGTGTGACAGGCATGGAAGAAAAAGAGCAAAAAGAAAACAGACAAGGAGTCCCATGTTTGAGGAGCACACTGAGAACTGAAACCACACAGATCCGAACAGCGGAGAATAAGGCTGGAAGTGCTCCCCTCAGTGGGACCGGAAAATTAAACTCTTTATATATGTCATCTTATGTTTAAGTAGGCTATACTTTTTAATAAAATAAAACCTTTTATGTTAAAGATATCATTTAGGCATCTAAGGGATGATTTGGAAGAAAAATGCAGTGCACAGAGGGTCCTGGAGGAAGGTACCCTGTCAGGTTGATGACGTTTGTCCCTAAAGAGAGACTCGTCACAAACGGCTGCAAAAATCGTGCACCCCACGCTTGGTACGGCCCTGGGCACGCCGGCCTGTCGGCCCTCGAGCCAGACGCCGTCTGTGTGCAAGGCTGTGCCTCCTGGGCTGAGCGGGTGGGTGGGGGGCTGTGGATGCGGGAGGGGACCCTGTGCCCACCCACCTATGATTGTGTCAGTGCCTGTCATTGACAAGCTTCCTCCAATCTCAAGTCCCGGTCACCTGTGTACCCCAAGGGCCTAGTGCGGGGGCCGGGGCACTACACGGAGGAAGGGAAGGTGGGCTGTGGTTGTCTAAATGTTCCTCCATCTCCTCGGACAGCCACCTTGCACCATCTCCCTGATACCAAGCACAGCGGGGGAGGATGGGTCCAAAGCGAGGCACCTGGGCCCCGAACTATGGGCAGGGATGTCACGGGCTGCACCTGCTGTGGGACCTGTTCCCGCCCAGTCCCCAGCACCCACCCCAGAGACACAGAGAAGCCAGAGCCAGTGCAATAGGAGGGGTCTGTGTGGTTCCCACCAGGTGATCGGAGCTTGGCCACTGGCGCACGTGGTCAGGCGTCCTGTCCTGGTGGCCATCAAAACAACAGGGCTTTCTTCTTGAGGTCATTCCTCTTCCAGAGGGCCAGGCGGTCAAACTCCTCCATGTTCATCCCAAACACCTCCTGGAACTCCTCCGGAGACAAGTGTCTCTTCAACAAAAAAGGAAAAACCAGACAGGAGCAGTTAGCAGCTGGGCAGTGCACCCCTGGGCCACCGGAGGCAGGACTGGGGGCGAGGATGGGGTGACCACCCTCAGCGTGCCTGGGGGCCCCGGCTCCCCGGACGCCTTCTGTATCCCTATCCTTCCCGCTATACAGCTGAAGGAACCAAGCCCAGAGGAGAGAGACTCGCTGAGGGACCCTTGGTGATGCCTGCACACGCATCCCCCATTGCAGACCAAGGTCATACGCACGCCAGGGACTAGGACTCGCACCTGCTTGGGAACATCTGAGGTTTCGGTAGATTGCTTATGTGGTCACGCTATTTCATTTAATTTTCACGGTGCTGTCTACGAGCAGGAGGTGGGTGGTTTATTACGCCCCATTTTGCAGACGAGGAAGCTGAGGTGTGGACAGAAGCTTATCAGGGCCCAGCCTGAGTTCAGCTGTTCCCCCTCCCCGGCCTCTGCTGTTTGATCAGGAACGAGTTTTTTTGTCTGAGCCCCGCTCCTGGTCTGGGGGCACACGGAGAGGCTGCACAGCGTGGTGGTCAGGGGCACCACCACCCCAGACTATGCAACGCTGGGGGAGTCAGCTGGCCTCCTGGAGCCTCAGTCTACTCAGCTGAGTAATGGGGTCGCCGTGGTGCCCCCGCTTGGAGTGGTGGGGATGGATGAGTCAATGCAGGTCAGCGCTTAGGCCAGGCCAGGGGGTGTCAGCCGCTGGGACCGTCAGCGGGGCGTCCCCAGACCTGGGGGCTAGCCCCCCCTTTCCTGTGTCTGTGCGGCATCCCCCCCACCGCCCAGTCTGTCTTTGTCAGTCGGCTCTGAGAGACTCCTGAGCTGGGGCTCAGGTGGGTGCTGCACCCCCTCCCGTCAAGCTTCCCACGGAGAGGGCGGCTTTCTGCCTATGCACCTGTGTGTTTGCCCTGCCTGGGAGGGGCCCAGGGGAAGAACAAAAAGGAAGTTGGGGTGGTCTGTGGCAGGAGGGGGTCCGGCTCTGGGCCTAGAGGACCTGGCTCAAATCCTCGCTCTGTGTAGCCATGTGGAACACCGTCTGGCAGTTCCTCCAGGAAATGTACAATTCTGTACATGTAACAGAATTTCCCCTTTCCAGGAATCCCTCTCCCAGGTGGGAAACGGGGACTGATACTTGCCCACCCATGGTCACAGCAGCGCTATTCACAAGGGCCACAACGTGGAAACAGCCCAGCTGTCCATTAGGGGACAACGGCTACGCCAAATGTGCCGGCACACACACTGGAATGTCCTTCAGCCACAAAAAGCAGTGACACTCTGACATCTGCTCCAACGTGGACGAGACCTGGAACATGAGGCCCGAGTGAAAGACGCCAGACACACAAGGTCACGTGTTGGGGTCCCATTCATATGAAACATCCAGAACGGGACCAGAACCAGCCCGGAGCGTGCCAGGGGCTGGGCAGGGAGAGCAATGTGGGACGACGGCTTACTGGGTGTGGGGTCTCCTTTGGGGGTGAGGAAAATGTTCTGGTACTAGACAGAGGTGGTGACTGCCCAGCCTCGTGACTGTGCCAAATGCCACTGGATGGCACACTTAGAAATGGTCAAAATGATGAATTTTACAATTAGAAAAAATTCTTGCACCCAAAAAGTGTGGTTTCCTTAACTTTAAAACAAAACTACTCATCCTAAAGGTCATTGTGATGATCAAGAGAGAAAATGCATGTGGAGACATTTGGTCAATTATGAAAAGCATAAACATCAATCATTAACACCCACGTCTTTCACAAGTATCACCAAATCTGTGTGGCCTGTGCTTAGGGTTTGGAGCCCAGTTGCTGGAGGAGGGAACGCAAGACACACCCCATCCCCCACCTCCAGTCTTATGCTGAGTCACAAAAGCCCCTTTTAAAGGAATCTGGGCCTGGAGTCCTCAGCGCACCACGTGCACACACACACACACACACACACCACACACACACACACACACACACACACACACCCATCCAGCTAGTCTCTGCCAGGAAGGGGCCATCAGCTGCCTGCTGCTATCTTGAATTTGCAAACAGGAAGAGAATCCTGGAGCTTGCCAGAAAGAACCATTTGCACGGTGTTGGAACTGAGTCTTGGTGGCTGAGGAATCACACCCAGTCCACAGGGGTTCGGAATTGGCTCCGATCACAGCGCCCAAGTCCAGATCACACGCTTCCCAATTACGGTGGGACAATCAAGATGCGCGAAAGGAAGGACAGGAACGTAGCTTCCACCATTACTCTACAAACACTGGGTGCCTGCGACATGCCGGAGACACGGGTCCCTGGGGCGTGGGCTGGGGGAGGGGTGGTCATCAGATAGGAACGAGAGTAAGGCCGTCCCCCAGGGATGTCTGAGAACGGCCAGGTGGGAGGAGCGGCTGACCAGTCCTCGGGAAGGAGACAGGACCAGGCCTTCAAAGAGATGGGAGGCTGGCTCTCTCCGGTTCTGCGCCCTGGGGGGTCTTCAGAGCCCCACTCAGGGATGGCTTGGGAGAGCCTGAGGCCAACCCCCTGGAACCCTCAACCTTCCTCACCCCTGATAGGAGTGCGGCTCCCGCCTGCCCTGC
>NW_017732027.1:388922-396355 GCF_001890085.2 Hipposideros armiger
GATGGGAGTCATTTCAAGTGCACCCTGTCCCCGGGGAAGCGGCAAGTCCCAGTGGGCTCTGGCCCCACGGCAGTGGCTGTGCCAGGAGCCAGCAGCTAGCTCTGAGCTCCCCTCTGTGGGAGAGCAGTGAGTCCACAGACACGCCCGGAACAAAGCCACACAACACACGGGAACCCTCCAGGCGGGTCTTGACCGGGGAGCCATCCAGCCAGAGCAGCCCACTGTACAGTAGGGGCATTTGTACTGGGGATAGGACTGCACAATGAACAAGGACTCAACTTCAGCAGGAGCCAAAGTGTGCGTCCCTGCAGAGAAAGCGGGGTTGTCATGGTGAGGCTCAGAGAGGCTGCCAGGGACCCGGCACAAAACCACAGGGCGGCACCCCCTCAGTGACAGGCGGCCCTGTAGGGTTCCAGGCCTGCTCTGTGTACCCTGCTCCCTGGAACACACGCCAGCCCCCCAGCACATCCTGCAGGACCTCCCTGCAGCCTTTGCTCAGGGGTCCTTTGGCCTAGAAGACCCTTCCATGCTCTCTCTTCTCTGCTAGTGACAGTCCTGTCCCTCCTTTACGGGCCAGCTCGGAGCTTCCTCCTGAGCCTGCGTGTGCCCACACGCCCACGACTGCCTGAGCTATCGCCCAGGCGGGCCGTCCGGCAGGCTCTGGAGCTGGCCAGACGCATAGATGCTTCCTATGCCCCAGCACCTACTGTGTGCCCAGCCCTGGGGCACGGATGGGGCCGAGTGGCCCTGGGCTTTCAGGAGCCTCCAGAGACCTCACTGCCAGTGAAATAGTCATTAAAAGGTGGTAAAACACCCAGGACGCAGCTTAGGAGGTGAACTCCATTGTCTGGACCTGATTACTGTCTAGGACGATATGAGGACTAAGTATTGTGGGCTCATAGTAGGTGCTCAGCAAAGTGAGTTCTTCTAGTCAACACCACCATCCAAACCCTGACGCTGTGCTGGCATCCTGCTGCGTCTTTTAAACAGAATCAGTTGACCCTTGGACAACATGGGTTTGAGTTGTGCAGGTCCACTCATAAGGGGGCGTTTTTCAGTAAATATCCAGTCGGCTCTCCGTAGCCCCGGGTTTCGCATCCGTGGATTCAACCAACCGCGGATCGAAAGAGCGTTTCTGACCGGGGGCGGGAATCCTCGGTGAGGAGGGCCGGCTGTGTAGGTTGTTTCATGCCATTTTATNGTCCCCATTGCCTCCTAGGTGAGAAGGGGTTGAGGGCCCCTGCTTGTGGCTGCTGGGAATTGGCCCTGAAGATAAACTCACTCAAGGTCCCGTGGCCGCGCCATCCCCCACGCCCCGCCACCCCCACATGCTTGCCATAGCGGGCTGGGTGGAGCCCAGCTGACCGCCGTGGCCAGAGCCAGCTTTCTGACCCACTCCCTGGCCACTGGCTCCTGAAGGGTCCCCAGGAGGAAGGCAGCCTCACCCCTCACCTCCAGGTGCCCTCCAAGGCCAGGCACCGCCCAGCTCCTTCCTGAGCTGGCAGGAAGGAAGCCCACGGCGAGGTGACTTTACGGAGGGACGGGTCAGCCTCATTCCGGGCAGCCCACTCCTGGGGTGCACCCGTCTCCCCCAGGGGTGCCTGGTGAGGAAGCCATTTCTGCAGCATGGCAGGGCCCATAGGCGTTGCTGGGGGTCTGCCTATAGGTGACCCTCCAGGACAGTGTTGGGCAAAGGCCTGTGGCCTGGGACCAGACCAGACACCTCAGGATTCCAGTCCTGGCCACATCCCTGTGCAGCTGTGCTGAAGCCGTGAGCCCAGCCGTGATGTCTGTGAAGTGGGAATAAGTGCATCGGTGCCGTCACCGTTCCTTCTTCAGCTTGGAGGGCCAGCCCCTTCTCACATGCCCAGGGGACTCCTTCTCACTCAGGCGGGGACCCCAGCTCCTCCAGGAAGCCTCTCCTGAGGCCCCGCAGCCCAGGCTCCCAGCGCCCTCAAGCCTCCTCTCCATGGTGTAACTACTCCCGTCACAGCCAGTTTCAAGCTGTCAACGTGACGTCACTGAATGACGTCACAGAGATGGGACGAGATGCCAGTGGCACACGGTTTTAGAACATTCTACCATACAGATACAATAGGTGTATGTAACCCCAGGAGCGGAGATGGTGCTAAAACATAAAGGTTGTGTGTGGGAAGAGGGAGGGGGGTGAGCTCTGAGTATTTATTCCTTTGCTTCAATAGTATCAAGTCCACCCTAAGTTGACACAATTTGTTTTTCAGCCTGGCTGGGTTTAATACTAGTGTGCAAAATTCCTAAAAATTTACCAGTAAGGAGCAGCTCCAGCAGCCGCCCTACTGTGAGCTGTACCACGGTTCTCTCAATAACAGGTACCCAGGACAGAAATGGGGCCTCACCACCCCTGTGGCCAGGAACCAGCATGGAGTAGTCAGAGGCACACGAGTGGGTTGGAGGACTTCTGCAGAGAGGGGATGTGAGGGGCTGTGCTCCATGCATGCTTACAACCCTCTCCTTGGTTCACCTGTGGGTGCCAGGGGCTGCGACCCAGACATAGAGCAGGCCAGGCCGCCGCCACCCCACAGAGATCTCACCCCTGATGGGGGGACAGGCCAGAAATCAGCTAAGCCCATTTATAGGTTGTGGGACCTGGGATGACCCAGGAAGGCTTTGCAGAGATGCCCGGGACCTGCAGAGATGAACTCTGACTCACCTTTGTAACCTGGATCAATTGGCAAAGGTTTCCTGAACACATAACTCAGTAACCACTGAGGCCTGGCTCCCAGCACAAGCTCATCAAAGGAACATCAGCCAATAACCAACAAGAGCGCGCGGCACTGCGCCCGGCACTGCGCCACGGGAGGGCCTCTGTGTGTTCTGGAACGTGCCAGACTCTCGGCTACCCGAGGGCCTGCGATGCTCTTTCCCCCACCGCACATAGTGGCTTCTTCTCACACTCTCCGTCTCAGCGCAAATGTCCCCTCCTTTGGGGGGCCCTCCTGGATTGCCCTCGCCAAGCAGGCCCTGGGGCCATGTGCTGCTGACCTCGTCTGACTCAGCTCCATGAGGGCGGGCACAGGCCTGTTCACCCTCCCCCAGGAACAACCTGTGTTGTCTAGCACGGGGTTCCGCAAACTTTTGAGACGGAAGAGCCGCCACGCGTCAGCAAACTGCGGCTCGTGAGCCGCAGGCTCTGAAGTAAAATTGAAAATGAAAATAAAATTATCATAGTTTCATTTATAAAGTTTTTAAAGGATATTATTCACATAATGGTGATTATGTAAAGATATATTTATGGCTCTCGAATAATTTTTAAATTGTTGTGAGGGACAGGATTGGCTCTTCCAGGGGTTGGCAAACTTTTGAGACGGAACGTACCCAAAGAGCTGCGTGTGGCTCGCGAGCCGCAGTTTGCAGAACCCTGGGCAAAGTGTACTCTGAGTCTAAATCTATGCTCTCACCTTCCCGGTTGTACTGCCTCCCAGTTTCCACCGCAGTCCATCGGGGCTGAGGGCTGATCCCATCTGCCTGCCCTACTCTGCACTCCCCACTCTCCACCCCTGCAATCCCTGCCACTTGGCCTGGCCCCCAGGACTGACTGTGTTTGTCCTCCTTGCCTGGGTCTGGGAGGCCCCTGGAATCCTGGAGGCTGGTGCAGACCCATCTCTGACACACCCATGCTGCCTGCCGCCAGCGGGGAACCTGGACCATCACCATCCGTCAATCAGGTTCTTATCAGACCGGTCAGGTGAGTTTGAACAAAGGAGGCTCTTCTTTAACTGCCGGGTCCATCCTTTTCAGGCACATTCCACAGACTTGTTGCAGGCAGCCTCAGGGTCTGGAGGAGGCCGTTCAAGCAAGCACAGGGTTCCATGCCAGCAGCCAGCCCTGCCTCTGCCCAGCCCCACACAGGTCTGGGGTGTGAAATCAAGGAGGACCCTGGAGTGACTCCCAGGGACACTGCCTCCAGGCCTCAGGTCAGACAAGCAGCTCCTTTCACACCTGCTCCCCGGCACTCTCTGCTCTCTGCGATGGTCATACTTTGTGTCAGCCTGGCCAGGCCATGGTGCCCAGATGTCTGGCAAATGCTAGCCTAGGGGTTGCTGTGAAGGTCTGTAGACGTGGCTCACAGCTGCAGTGAGGTGACTTTAAGTAAAGATGACCCCCCAGAACGTCCTGGGCCCCGTCCAATCCACGAGAGGCCTTACGAACAAACATGGAGCGCCCAGAGAAGAAGGAATTCTGCCTCTAAGTATCACTCCTACCTGGGCTTCCACCTGCCAGCCTGTCCTACAGATTTCAGACCTGCCAGCCCACAGGTCGGTGAGCCACTTCACAAAATAAATTTCTTAATATAGGTCTATGTCAGTCTGTCTGTCTACCTGCTCACCCACCTCGCTCCTGTTGGAGGACGCTGGCTGGAATACTTTCCTGCCTAAGGAACAGAATGTCCACACGTGTGCGTCGGGAGAGGGGTTAAAAATCCACTTCACAAAGTGTCATTGATCCGGGAAGCCAGCACAGCACAGACACCGAGTGCCGCCTTAGCCGGCAGCCCAGCTCTGCCTCTCAGGCCACGGGCCCAGGACAGCCCTCGGGCTCCTCTGCCTCCGAGGCCTCCTCTGTAGCGACTCATTGGTGGTGAAAACCAAGTGTGCTAATGTGTCAAGTGCTGCATGGTCGACAGGGACACTTGCTCGTTAAATAAACCCAACCTGATAGAGTCTTCAGCGTCCTGCTTTGTCCCAGAATGGGGCACCCAGAAGCAAGCCCCATTCTCCTCCCGGTGGCCGAGCCTCCTGGCTGACGCTGCCCCCATTCCCACGTGGCCACCTGGCTTTTCATTAAGCTCTTAGCAAGCATATTTGGGCCTCCCATAACTCCCTGCACTCCCCCAGCACCCATGGAAAGCTTTTTCTAATCCATAGTCACCTACATGGCTCTCTCAGGCTGGGAAGGTAGGGGGGACATGGATGAAATGAGTGAACTGTACACAAACTGCTCCTGCCTGGGCTCATGGCAGGTGCTCCGTGACTATGTCTCAACAACTAAATAAATGCTCAAACCACCCGGCAGGGCAGGCAGGGCGAGGCGTCAGGCTCAGAGAGGTCAGGAACTTGCCTCTGGCCACACAGCTAGACATGGAGCCTGGATTCCCACCCAGGTCATCCTGCCCCTGGGTGCTCTCTCCCTCTACCAGCAGGCCACCCTTGGATGACAAGAGGCTGCCACACAAACAAAACAGTGATGTCTTTTGGAGAGTACCGGGCGGACGTGTGCAGGTGGTAGCCTCAGGCAAGAGGACACTTGAGTCGGCCTGGGGACAAGCAAGGCCCCTTCCCCTCAAACTGGAAGCTCCCACCACAGCCAACGCTCAGAGGGTAGCTGCCAGATGCAAGCAGGGTCTGTGATCCTCAAGGCACGAAGTCCTCAGGACAGAGGCCGGCACCTAGACCCTCCAGGACAGAGCGTGCAGAATCCAGGAGGGGCGTTAAACTGGGCACCGCATGGGCCTCCCCGGGAAGTCTGCTGCTTACTCTGCCCATGAGGATCACACAATTCATCCGCCCACCCTCCTTGTGACCATACTTCCAGAGTGACAGAAGACTGCCACACCTCCACCATAGGTCACCAGCATTTACTGAGCACCTACTGTGTGCTACCAGGTGCCTACATGGCAGGTGCCTTTCACTTTGCCAGGCTGAGTGTTCTGAATTCCCTGGGCCAAGCCTCATAGGTCAGAGTGTCAGGCACGGCCAGAGTCTGGGCTCGTCCTGCCCCATCGCGTGACCACTGCTCCATCCACCAGCCCACCCTGACACCCTGGAGTCGTACCAGGCATGTCCCTGCCCTTCACCACCGTGGACCTGCCATCACCAAGTCCTGCCACCTTGACCTCCCAAATATGGCTTGGATCCACCGCTTCTCGCCTCGGCACTGCCACCACCCTGTCCAAGATGCCACCATTTCTTGTTCGGAAACCCAATTCCATCCTAAGCAGTCTCCCTACATTCACACAGCCAATCCAGCCCTCCCAATGCAGCCCCAGACATTGTTATAAATTACAAACTTAATCATTTAGTCCCCAATGTAAAAGCCATTGCTTTTAGGTTTCACAGGGCTCAGAGCCCCGCAAGGCCTGGCCCATCCTCGCCTTCACCCTGCTCTAGTACAGCCACCTGGCCTTCTTACAGTTCCTCCTCAAACAGCGCGTTTCCTCCTGCCCCAGGGCCTTTGCACATGCAGTGTGTTCTTCCTAAATTCCCTCTCTACCTGGCATCCCTCAGCTTGCAGGCACACTTACTGCGCCCAGTTAACCTCTCCCCATGTTTGACCACCCACGGGCCCACCTTTCTCCCCTTTAGAGTCCTTATCTCGGTGTACAATTGTGCACACTCATTTGGGTCATCAGTCGATTGACATCTGCCCTCTTTGTCAGACAGTCTGTGAGGGCGGAGCTCCTCTGGCTTGCTCAGCCTGCATCCCTGAGACCCAGCTCAGGGCCGGCACACACTCACCCAATGACCAAAAGGCTCGGCTTGGCACTCTGGCGGTAGGATGGATAGCATGCCATGACCCTTCAACGGAGCAGTTCTTCTTCCAGGGACTGACCCTACAGATGTGCGATGGGCACCATCAGCTGTCCACCCAGACCACCCACTCCTCTTACTGGGCACACAGCCGACCCAGCCTGTCTTGCCTGTGGCTTTGCCACGTGACTGAGCTCAGCCAGTGGGGCGCAAGTGGAAGCAGAATCTGCCCGTCCACTGCCGGGCCTGTTGGGCCTCCCACGTGTGGAACAGGGCATGGGGCCACCATGAAGGGATGACAGATCCACGTGAACTGGTGTGGAAAACATTCCCGACAAATTGAAAGGAAGCAGGCAGGTGTCCAGCTGCATAAACCCTGTGAGCCCACTCATCCAAAGTGGGAGTCAGCGTCGCTGGCTGTTTGTACAGGAAGCGATTTCGGGAAGCGTGTCGCCCACGGTGCTACCAGGAGTTATGACTCGGTGGGGGAATTCCGTGTGGTGTTTACGTTCTTCTTTGTATTTTTCTAGAATTTTACAAGAGCTATGAATTGTTTTTATATTAAAAATAAAGCTCTCTCCCCTGAAATGAAAACATCAGGGTGCCTCCTCTCCTGCTGGGGCGGGGCCCCTCCCGAGCCCCTCCCGAGCCCCTCCTGGCTCACATCCCAGCCCCAAGCCTGAAGAATGTGGGACGGGCCCCATCTTGGTAACATTTCCCATTTGAGTCCTGGCTTGGCTGAGGCTGAGGGAGGGAACGAAGACAGAGCGACGCACCCTGGGTGTGTGCTTAGAGATCTGAATGATTAAACCCATTCCCCAGGCCTCAGAGAGGTTTTTAAGAGGAAACATTTACCCGTATTAACCACTTGATATGTTGCACCCTTCATTCTGGACTGGAGCAAAAATCACAGGGGCGGGTGGGTGG
>NW_017732027.1:397710-425677 GCF_001890085.2 Hipposideros armiger
GACTGTAGTTAAGCTTGGGGGGAGTCAAAATTACACTCGGATTTCGACTGTGGTGAGGTCGGTGCCCCCACCCCCGTGCTGTACAAGGGTCAACTGTGCTTGCTCACCAGGGACCAGTTGGTTATTCATGAGACGTCATGAATCGTGACAATTTTTTCACTGTCAGCCCCCGGGGAAGGGAGGCGTGTGGCTGAGTAAAACACTGTTCCGAGCCTTCCCTGCCCAAACCACCAACCGCTGTGGCCTCTTTGCACAGCCGCCTTTGTTGGGCACACAAGCGCCACAAGCTCCTTCTCCAGCCTCGGAAACAACGCAGGTCCTCAAGGCCGAGCCCTCACCACGCCCTGCTCCATCCCCCGTGGGGACACTCAGGAGCCAGGGATGTCTGGAACCTGCAGAGCCTCTCTTGGTCAGAACGACCACCCAGGGCCCCTCTTACCTCCAGTCTCGTCCGGTCCACATCTCTGGGCAGTTTCACACGAATTCGGTTTGTGACGATGAGGGCATCATAAGGGTAGATCTGTTGGGGAGAGAAGCCACAGGTTCACCCCGGGAAGTGAGCGCCTGCTGGGTAAGCACTGAGCCCCGGCCAGGGGAGAGGTACATACTTGCGTCTGCATCTGACACACACATGTCATAGGGAAAGCACAACAAAAGGAACTTTTAACCTGGGCAGGTGCGGCGGCAGGAAGTGGTCAGCGCAGGTGAGGTGGGTGGCCCTTCTTACCTTGTATTCTGTAAGAGAAAGACCGGAGACCACAGGTGGCCATTTAGAAAGCACGGGAGCTGGGCCCAAAGGTGGCAGCTATCCTGTCCGGGGACCACCCCCTCCCTAGGCCGTAGTCGGCTGGGCCATGCTGGTCATCCCATCCCCCCAGCGGCTGCACTGGGGCCACAGGGGGAGGGGGGCTCTAAGGGTTTCAGCGAGAAACCAAGAACAGGAGGTGTGGTCAGGGGGCTGGAGCCAGACTGGGAGCCGGGTGCGGCACTGTCTCCTCTGTGGTCCGGGCTACTCTGAGAAAGCAGCCTGCCTCAGTTTACCTCTCTGTGGAGTGGACATTCCAGGCAGACGTTTTGGGGGTGTTACGGAGACTGATAGTCTTACTGGGGTCTAACCCACCAGCCTCTTACTGTCTTACTTTCTTAACACTTTAGTTCCTCCTTTTAAATTACTGAGCTTCGCACACTAGTGTTTAAAAGGTTTTCCCTCCAGACTAAAAACGTCCCGTTAAAACAAAACAAAACACATTGTATGAATAGGAGGCCTCCATGAACACACAGAACCCACAAAGTAGAAACTCTAGAACCCAGGCCACAAATCTATCTCTGGAGAAAGTTCCTGGCAGGGGTCCCAGGCAAGTGGAAACCGGTCCCTAAATTTCCCAGTGTGCTACGCGGGATCCTGGACGTGCCAGCTCTGAGCTCGGGGACTTGAGGAACCCCTTAGAGGAAGCAGGCTGAGACCCCCCCACACACACACACACACTCTGCCTTCCAGGACGAACCCCCCCACCCCACCCTCATCATCCTCTGGGTGACAGTATGAGTGAACATTGCACAGGCTCGGGGCCGGCTCAGAGCTGGCAGAGCCCTCGGTCAAGCACCTGCCACATGACCAGGGTCACGGCCAATCTCCCGGCAGGCAGCCCTCCTGAAGTCCACACAGCAAGCGAGGGTGGGAGGGTCTGACCCAGCTCCATTCGGCCCAGACCCAGGGGCCTTTCGCTGCGACTCTGCCTCCCTTAGTGCCACGAAATTTGCGGTGGGGAGTGGGCTGGCCTGTGCCCAGGCGTGGGACCGTTATTCCCATACAGATCTCTTGTCCCAAGAAACCAGAGTGACGCACAAGTCAGAACAGGGACTGACGGGAGAGAGGGAGGGCCTCAGAGAACGTCAGAATGGAGGTACACTGATCCTTGACTGGAAGAAGTGGGGACATGAGCACCCCGCCCCCCACGATGCTTGGAGCCTTCTGCCAGCTGGCCCTGGAGGGGGTGGTTTCAGAATGGGACTTGTGGGAACGTGTCAGTGACTCCCTGCCCCAGCCAGAGACCACAGGCGCCTCGCTCCTTGTACCTCGCGTGCCCCAGCTGGCATCCGGGTCTGCTCCACAAGAGGCCAGATTGGCGTTCTGGAAGAGAGAGAGAGAGGGTGGCAGGAGGCAGGCTGCAGGGGCAGGCGGCCACGCCTGGTCCTCTCCGCCTGGTGGGGAGGGTGTCGGACCACCGTGCCTCGAGACACCGGCTCCGGAAGGGGCACCTGTCTCAGCCTGGCAGGTTTGCTCTCACGCCTCCGGCCGCCTTCCAGCCTCTGCTGATCCTGCCTGTCCAGGCACCGCCAATGAGCCGCCTTTAAAGATGGCGGGCCTGGTCCCTGGGCTCTGCAGCTGGCGTGGACCCCGGTGGGCAGCTCATTAGGTGTGGGGCTCCAGCACAGTGGGGAGGCCGTTCCACGGGGGCCTCTGCTCCCCTCCAGACCCCGCCGTCCCCAGGTGCTCAGTGGCCGGTGTCTGTACAGCTTGGTGTGTCGTGAGCACTCCGTACCAAGTGGCTGTGACTGATGATACTCAGAAGGTGACACGCCAAGGGGATGTGGACCTGAGACGGGTGCCTCCCTCACCTGTCCATAGCATTGCTGGGAAGCTTTGTCATGTTAGTGCATCAACGACCTTGGATGTCTAGAAGTCTCCTTCCCTCTGCCAACCTGAAAATGTCACCCTGCCAACCATCAGGAGAGTCCTTCCTTCAACCCGGTAAGCACGCGCTGAGCCCTGCAGGGGTTTGTTGCTCTCTCCACCTTTCAACTGGGTGTTCACACTGGGAGCCAAGCTCTGTCGTGGCCATGCAGCCACTGCCCATGGGACTGAGACCCTTGAAGAAAACGTTTTACTCGGGCCCGTATCCCCAGTACCTGGTACAGGTCTGACTCTGGGTCAGGGCTCTCGGCCAGCACTCCCAGAATTGGGTTACAGGGGTCCAATTTCAAAGCAGGGAGTTCTGCAGGTAAAGGGGAAGCGATATTCTTCACCCCTGGATTCTGTTACAGGAAAAAGTGCTTTCAGCACTAATTCATTGCAAGAAGTGGTAAGTGAGGAGCTGGCCGCAGTCCTAGAGAGTGGGGGGCAGGGAAGACCCCAGAGAGCAGCAGGGACAAAGTCCCTCAGCCCAGACAGGGAAACTGAAGCGGTGAGAAGGGTAAGCATGTAAGTGCAGGGTTGGAGGCAGTCTTAGTTTAAACATTTGATATTTTGTTCATCATAGGGTTTTCTTTTGCATGAATTTGGATTTTAAGAAATATTGCATTAAAACATTTATCTTGATTACTGAGTCTTTTGTTAAGTGCCTCACTTGCCTCACCTCGTCCTAGCCCTGCCCCCCCCCCCGGCCAGGTGTCTGCTCCCACCCAGTGACTCTCCGTGACCTTCCACCTCCTCCATGGCACAGAACAATTCTCCTTAGTTTCAAGAACACATTTTGAGACATTTTTTCAGGACACAGACAAGCACCCGCAGGTATACCTGTCAGGGAATCTCGCGACAAACCTGCCAGCCACCTGCCTCCTGCCACCTGTCTGTGATACAGAAGAGAAATGCTGCCCCCTAGTGCCCACTGCCCCACATCACAGGCCGTCCAAACTCGAGGGCCACTGGCGCCATCTGGGGCAGATGGACACCCGCTCCTAGCGGCAAAACCAGCTTCCTCTGGTCCGCCAGCCTCTGGACAAGAGGCTGCCTCCTAGGTGGGGCATCGTCCGGTGCAGAGAGGGAGCACAGGATCAGCCCAGGGCAGTGACAGCAGCCTCCTGGTTCTCTAGGTGCCAAGTCAGGCTGGGATCTCAAGACTTCTCTGGTGCAAGGGAGCCTTGGATTGCTGCTCTGTGTGGGCTGGCAGGAGAGCTAAGGGGCCAGGGGAGCCCCACAAAGGTGGTGCCAACAGGCATGGCCCTGGCTGGTTCCCCTGCAGTTCTCAGCAGAGGGCCAGAGAATGTAAAAACAACAAATTATTGACCTCTCCCACCTGTGTGGCATTATCAGCTATCTGCTCTGCGGACACTTTTGCTAATCTCTGCTGCAACCTTTGGAGGTGGGCATGATTATCACCATTTTGTGGATGTAGCTCAGAGAGGTTAAGCAACTTGCCCAAGACCACACAGCAAATACACAGAAATGTAAAAAATGTAACTCCTGTGTTTTACTTTTCAAAAACTATACTAGAATTGCTAATAGCGGGAGTGAGGTTGTGGCCCTTCACCGCTGGCCTTGTGCTTCTCTTGCTAAAGCTCAGGCTGGATTGTGTCACGTCACTCAGAAGCCACTGACCTGGAAGTAAGAAGGGTCACGGCTTGCTTTTATAATCATTACTCAGGTGGGAACCACGCTGTAGAGCTTATGAGAAGATTTCACAGCCACAATGTTATTTGTTCTCACAGTAATTTTAACAGGTAAGGCTAATTGCTTTTTAAAGACAAGGAAACAGAGACTCGGAAAATGTATGTAACTTGCCCAGACAAAAACCCAGTCATTGGCAGAGCTGGGGTTTGAACTCGGGGCTGTCTGATGCCAACGCATACACATGCTCTTTCCAGCATTACAGTTGGAAAATATCGGGCTTCTTTAATTTGTTAAGGTTTTCTTCGTAGTCCACACACGTGAACATTTTTATAAATGCTTAACGGACACGTGAAAACCTGATTCGGAAGATATCCGTTTTCCTCATATTCCTGTGAGAGGGTGTTTGCTGTTTGCACTACTCACTTGCTGCATGGACTTTTCATTCCTTTTCCACTAGACCCATATGTCTGATTGCAAGAGTCACAGTCAAATCGCCTACCATTCTTGTTGTGACAGCAACCAATTTACTTGTAGTTTGTCAAGCTTGGGACATTTAAATTTATGCGTGCTACACCTGCTGTACATATTGTGTCACCGTGAACCAGCGTCCCTCTTTATGTTGGGTTGTCGGAAAAGTCATGACGTGTTTTTTTCTATGTTTTTCGTTGCAAAAACGCGTCGTGACTTTTCCGACAACCCAATGCTATTAAGTCTAACCTGACATCTCCGTCTCCTAGCTGGAGAATTCGGTCTGCTCATATTTAGCATTAGTTTCTCAAGATGGGACTCCTTCCAGGGGGCTACCACCAGGGTCTGTTGGCGGCCAGTGGTCCTTCTCTTAATAACAGGCCAGAGGGCACAGGCTGGCAGCAACGCTCCTCGTCCCCAGGAAAGCCTGTGGCACGTGGCTGCGTCCCTACTCACTCCACAGGGCGCTGTGAGCATGCGCCAAGGGCAGGCTCTGTGGCAGGCTGGTTGTCCGCACACGCTAACGAGCTCTGGGACATACGGTGCTGGCCCCTTGCCCCAAATCCCTCTCAGGGCAAGAACCAGGACAACCTCTGCCTCCCACGAACCGCTTCCCTTCTGTCCATCGGCCGATGAGAGCTACACAGCTGGCCGCTCGCCCCCGCGCCCTCACCAGGACCTCGGAGCTAAGCTTCCCCCGTCTTCCTCACATAATGTCTTCTGTTTGTTTCTGATATCATTTCCTCCTACGACTTCCTTCTCTCCTCCCTGTGACTTGGTGTCAGTGGGGTTTTGGTCACACGCAGTCTGCGTTTTTACTTTAGGCCACCAAGAACCCTTCCTGGAAGTGAAAACCAAGAGATGACTTAACAATGATGTGGGAGCACTGCGGCCACAGTAGGACAGGCGCTCATGGGGGACCGCCGGTGTGAAGGGAGGCAGCCCAGCGGCTCGCACGGCTGCACTGAAAAAGGCTGGCCGTTCAGAGATCAATTGTCTGGCCTCCCCACTGAGAAATGGGCATAAACTTACATAAGAGTCTTAGAAAGGGCTAAAAAATAAAAATAGGAGAGAACGTGAGCAGGGATGGGGTTCAGACCCCGCCAGTACTATTTACCGGTCCCCCAGGTGGGCAAGGTGAAAAGCTGAGCCTTCACGTGACCACGGATCCCACCTTTATGGGCTCCCCCCATAAAGCATATGCAGAAGGGCGCAGGGCTTCCTAACGCTGCTCCCGCCCCTCAGGGTGATGGTCACAGGGGTAGCTCTGCTCCTGCTCTGCTCTGAGTTGGAGAACAGCTGCTCCAGGTGAGCAGGGAACCTCCTGGGCCACTTCCCCACCGCCCTCAGGACCCAACACTGAGCTTCCTGGGGCCGTGGGCGTCCTGGGGACATGGGTCCGCTTTCTCAGGCCCCCATGTTCCACGTGGAACCTGAAGGGTGGAGAAGCCCACTGGACAGAATTCAAAGAGGCGTGCTCATGCGCATCCCCGACTCAGCACATTCCAGAACAAACGGGGGCAGCGGTTAGTGGGATGGGGCGGGGCCCCTGGAGTCTAACCACGCAGAGGCTCCGCCCAGGACAGACACAGCGCAGGTCCAACAGGGGCTGGGGAAGACAGAGACCAGAGGACGCCTGCGGCTCGGCTCGGGTGACAACCCCTGTGCTTAGACACGGCCCTGTGGCCTGGCCCCTGGCTACGAGATCCTCCTGGGGCGGGCTGCAGGCTGGCCCCTGCGTTACACACTTATTGCCGAGACCACGGCTGTGCAGCAAACGAGGACTCAGCTTTGAGTGGCTTCTGTTGAGGTCAAATTGCCTCATTTTGTGGACAAAGTACCTTGGTGGGAGGGGCTGCCAGGCGAGGGCAGGTCTCCTGGACTGTGTGTGGCGCGGAGGCTCTGCCCTGCCCGCCCTGCCCGAGGGGCGCTCGCTGGGGATCTCGTGAAGCCGTGGGAAGGGGGACAGAAGTGGATAACTCTTTGTCAGGGCCTCGCCCCTCTGTGGGGGACAAGTCAGGCACCAAACTATCTGGGCTCCCTGTCGGCTGTCCCGTGATCGGGAAAACCGGGGTGAGGGGATCTAACCAGCCTTCAGCTGGGAGCAGAGAAACCAACAACTGTGTGGACTCCAGTGACAATCACAGGCGCTAAAGGCCCCGTTAGTGGGGATAATGGTGATGGTGATAATAGTGGGGGGGCCCATGACACCATCTGTGGTGATACTGGTGACGGTGATAATCATAGGTGCCAATGACACCAGTGGTGGTGGCAGTGGTAACAATGGGGGGACAGTGGCACTTCTGGAAAGGAAGTGAGTCCTTGGCTCACATTTAAGGTCCTTGTTAGGCTCTGGGTCACAGAAGAAGGGGGTGGGTCAGGAGGGGACTTAACGAGGGTCTGATCACTCTGGGCGGCCCCCATCTCCCTGCCTCGCACGCTGAGGTCTTCCTGGGGGCGGGGGACTCGGGGGACTCGGGGGTGTTGCCCGTTCTGTCTGGCCTGGTCTGGAGAAGCAGCAGCATGGCCCCCGGGAGGAGCCGCAGGCAGAGGCAGGCAGGCGAGCGGGGTCCCTGGGCCCCTCCTCCTGGCTGTGTGACCGAGAAGCTGTACCCACAGTGATGTTAGTACACCGCGTGCCGTGCCGGGGGCGAGTGGGTACCTACCCGGTGGTCCAAGCCATTCTTGCCGTGTCCTGGGAGAGGGTCAGATTTGGAATAGGGGAATCCTGAAACAGATATAGCACAGCTCTGTCACACACGCGGGCAGGCTTGGCCAGGCGGGAGGACAGCTCAGCCCAGGCCAGCGGGACTGGGCAGGGGACAATGGTGGGCCCCTGGCAGTCACACCCTGCCTCCCTCGTGACCTCTGTCCCCAGGGTCTGAGGAAGAAGTCAGGGAGGGGGGACATCCCCGAGCCTGCCATGACACCAGGAAAACCCGGAGCCTGACCCTAACCCGGCGGGCACCTGTGCTCTCTGACAGCCAGAGGGAGACTGTCCCATCCTGTGCCAGAGTGGCAAATGGAGGCCCACCACCAACCAAAGGTGGCCTGGAGACCACGTTATTTTATTTTTTTAGATCTTGAGCTGTTTACAGTTGCGGGATTTCACATTAAAATCCTAATTCCTAGCTTCTCTCGGAATGAAAAAGGACCTTTCTGAGACACAGGGCCCTGGGTCCCCGTGAAAAGCCACAGTCTGATCTGTCGCTCACACCCAGGCTGGCCCTGGGGCTGGAGCTCCCCCAGGCAGCCCCTTCGGTGCCAGGGCTGGTGAAAGCACAGTGGGGGTCTCTGCAGTGCCCTCACACGCGGCTCAGAGGTGAGTGTGGGGTGCGGGCTGGAAAGGCGGACAAGTGGGCGAGCCTGGCTCCCTGGAGGAGCAGGGTTCCCCACCCAGGAAACAACCTAGCCCTCACTTCCCATTTCACAGAAGGGGATCCGAGGGCCCAACACGGAGGGACCTGCTCAAGATCACTCAGCCCCTTACCGTCCTGGGGTCCCTCCAGGACACACCTGCCTCCTGCTTTGCACATAGCCAGGCACACTCGGGGATGTGGGGCTGATGGGCTGAGGGTCTGAGGGGCCTGTGGCTGAGACACAGGAGCCACTTGTCAGCTGAAGATGCTAAAGCAGTAGTTCCCAAAGTGGGGGTCCCTGACACAGCAGCAGCCTCCACACCTGGGAACTTATAAGGAAGGCAAATCCTCAGGCCCCACCCAGACCGGCTGCGTCAGAATTCTGGGGCTGGGGTCTTGTGGTTCGAGGCATTCTGCTGCACACTGAGGCGGGGACACCGCTGCCCTACGGTCTCCAGAACAGCAGTGCCCGCTCCTGTACGCTTAGCCGCGCTAAGTCAGTGCTTTTCCACCTGGACGCACTGCAGTCACCTGGACGGACCCCCGTGCTCCGGTCTCACCATCTTGCCACCCCACACGAAGTGTAGAAACCTTCCCTCCACGGGGGTCACTTTACCCTAGTGACTTTTTAGCTACAATTCTCTCAGGTATCCCTTCTACCTACCTTGAACACCCACATCTGGTGGTATTGTAACTTTTGCTCCAACCATCAAATGTGATTTAAGAAACTCATGAAAAGAAGATGCACCTGTTAAATTCACCCGTATTTTTACCTATTCGGAGGTTCATCCCTCCCGCAGCTCCTCTGGTTACCATCTCCTTTCTGTTTGGAGAACTTCCTTTAGCCAAATCCATTATTGCCGAAAAATTCTCTTAAGCGTTCCTTTGTCCGAGAATGTCCTTACACTCCATTTATTCCTGGAGAATAGTGTCACCAATACAGAATTCACACCACAGCAATCTTCTGTCAGCACCTGGAAAACATGGTGTCCCTTCCTCCCAGTCTCCATGGTTTCTAATGAGAAATCGGCTGTCATTTGCATTGGTGTTCCCCTATAGAGAATCCGTCTTTTATCTGCTTTCAATAATTTTTTTTCTCTGTTTTTGGATTTTAGAAGTTTACTTATGATGTGATTTGGGGTGGATTCCTTTGGATTTACCCTACTTGAGACTCACTCAGTTTCTTGAATGTGTAGGTTTATGTCTTTTGCCAAATTTGGTAAGTTTTGAGCCATTGTTTCTTGCTTTCTTGCTTTTAAAAAAATATATATTTTATTGGGGAATTGGGGGAGGGGAACAGTGTTGGGAAATTAAGGGAGGGGGAACCGCCAAGTTGTTGTCCTTCAGTCTTAGTTGTGGAGGGCGCAGCTAGCTCAGCTCCAAGTCCAGTCGCACCTCTCAGCTCAAGGTGCTGTGTTACAATCTTAGTTGCTAGTGGGCGCAGCCACCATCCTATGCGGGAGTCGAACCAGCAGCCTCGTTGTGAAGAGCACACGCTCTATCGCCTGAGCCACACGGGCGGCACAGCTCAGCTCAAGTTGCCGAGTTCAGTCTTTAGTTGCAGGTGGGCGTAGCCACCATTCAAACGAGCAGCCTTGTTGTTAGGAGCACATGCTCTCACCAGCTGAGCCATCCTGGCACCTGTTGGCAGCTCAGCGGCAGCTTAGCTCGGACACAGCATCACTGGTCCATGTGGGAATCGAACTGGTGACCCCGTTGCTCAGAGCTCACACTCTTGGGCAAGCTCTTAACCAACTGAGCCACTCGGCCGGCCCCCATTGCTTCTTTCAATACTTCTTTCAGGCTCACTCTCTTTCTTCTCTCCTTCTGGGACTCCCATGATCCAACATTGCCCCACAGGCTCTGAGGCTCTGTTCGTTTCCTGCGCTTTTCTCTCTATTGTTCAGATTCACTGATTTCTCTTCTGTGATAGTCTCCATTCTGCTATTGAACCCATTCAGTGAATTTTTTATTTTGGTGATTTTATTTTCCAGTTGTACAATTTCCATTTAATAACTTATATTTCTTTGGTGAGATTGACTTTGTTTTTCAGTTATTTCAAGCGTATTTCTAACTGTTAAAGCATTTTTGTGATGCTGCCTTAAAGATCCTTAGATGTTTAACTCCAACATCTGATTCTTCTCGGTGTTGTATCTGTTTCTTTTCTTGTTCAAATAGTTCATCTTCGTGGTCTTTGGTGTAAGGATCACCTCTCTGTTGTTCCTGGGCATTTGGGGTATTATGTTGGGAGACTCTGGATGCTGGTTAAGTCTTCTGTCTTATCAGGCTGCCCCTCTTAACGCGTAGGGCCTGGCTTATTATGCGCTGTGGTTCGGAGACAATTTAGCTTTCGGAATGCTTGTCAGAGTGCTTTCTGGTCTGCTGGGTCCAGCTAGTGCTCACCGCCCAAGGAGATAAAATGTGCTTCTCTGGAAGCTCTGCAGCCCAAGTTGTGGTAGGAGACGCCGGCCATGGATGGAGAGGGGAGGAAATCACGTACCTGGTCACCTTGTGTCATGGGAGGTGGGGGACACAGGGTCCTGTGGTTTTCCTCCCGTCCCCTAGTCAGTCCACCTTCCTCTTTCTACCCTTCAGAGCTCTGTGGTTCCAACCTTGCCCTCAGCCGTCTTCTGGGACTGCCCTCGAGGCCCTGAGCACAGTCTGCTTAGGCCCGTGCCTCTTCTGTGTGGGCCTGTCAGACGTTAGAGTAACTGCTGGATGTGTGAGGAGAGGACTCCGGCAGGTGGACGACTGTTCCAGACACGACTCATCGTCACAGCATCCGGGGTGCTTGTGGGCCACTGACCACTAAGCCTGAGCCTCTCCTTGAGCAGGTCTGCATCAGGTTCACCAGGTTCATAACTGGTTTCTGTTCACTGAGGCAGGGGTATGGAACAGTGCAGCTGTGTGGCCCGGTGCAGGCACGGGTCCCCTCTCTGGGCTTGGTGTCCCCATCTGAGGAAGGAGGGGGCTGGAGCTCCCATCATCGCTAAGCGACTGAACTGGAAGCCCCTTGGACAGTCTGAGCTTCAGGCTTCAGAAGCAAGTGAGGGGGACGATGCTGAAAGCTCACCAAGGCCAGGCTTGGACTTGACCACGCTCTTCTGTGACCTCCCGCAGGGCCCGGGCTATCGGGTGTCGGGGCGCCCATGCATGAGCGCGAAAGCCCAGAGCCTTCCTGCCAGGAGGGCTGGAACACCCCCACTTTTACAGATGAGGTGATTTCAAATGCAGAAAAGCTTCCTTTCATGCCCAACATCACAGAGCCAATAACAAGCGGGGACTCATGGACCGACACCCAGATGTGGCGCTCTCTGCCCCCTTCGTGTGATCCCGTGGACACTGTTGCTGCCTTGTGTTAGCTGTGGCCTCCCTCATCCCCCAACCCCACCAGGAACAGCAGTGGGTCCCAAGAAGGGAGGAGGTGCTGCTCAGAGAAGACTGGATGCCCACCACCCAAGAACTCACAGAGAAGCTGCTACGAGCAAGTGAGGGAAGCACTGGGGTCTCCATTGGACCCTGATCCCCAGGAGCTGACAGGGGGCACAGAGCTTCCAGTAGGGCGGGGTGTCTAAGACCCCATGGCAGTGTTAGAGGGAGACACTGGCTCCTTACCATGAACGCCTGCGAGGCACAGTGGGGCCCAGGGATGTTTGCTGAAAGCAGAGTCCCCAACCATCCCGCAGTGAATGGCAGCAGGCTCCGCCTTGGGGAGCCCCGCTCTTGCACGTGGGCTGGGGTGGTCTCTACCAGTGAGGGACCACCGGTGGCTTCTCCTGGGCCAATGGCCTCTCCCTGATGTCTAGAGTTCCCATCGCTCTCTCTGGGGGCTGGACATGAGTAGAGGGCAGAGGGCACTCTGCCCACCCAGCTGGAGGCCAAGTCCCTCCCTAGGAGTGTCTGCACCAGGTGACCTCCTGGCCACCTGTGAGACGTAGGGGCGGCCAGATTCAAGCCCTCCGGCCCCCGTAGGCCTTTCCCTCCCTGCCTTCCTGGCTGACGCGCAGCTGGAGGCTTCAGGCCCCCTCCCCTCGCGTGGTGCTCTCCGCCTGGCAGCTCCTACCCCTCCCTCTTCCTGGTGCCTTCCCCACTTTTCTCTCTCCTTTCCTCCTCTGTTTTCACAGAGATGGGGACGGGAGAAGGAAGGGGAGCAGTTGGGGGCGGGGGGACAGGACAATGTCACCCGAGGTCCTTTTGGGAAAGTAACACGCACATAGGAACATGTTTTATCAGGCACACACCTGTGGAATGCCCTGGGTCCCAGGTCACCCACTGCCATGACCCAGGCCCATCTGGAGCTAAGGACCCTTGGGACTCTGCCTCCAGCCCAGGCCTCCTCCGAGGTCGCAGCCAGTCCGTCCACCTCCGGGCAGCTCAGCCTGGATGCCTCAGGCTCCCAACTCAACCTGAAGAACTCACCTCATTCAGCCCCAACTCTCAACAAAGGTGCCTGCACCTGCCGGAGCCAGCGCAGCCCCATGTCACCTGTCCCCCACACCTGTCCTCCTTCACTGCTCACACATGGTACCACCATCCAGACCCTTCCAGGGGCCTCCTGTGGCTTATCTGGACGCCCCACTCCCTTTCACTCTGGCCAGACAGCTTCCATTTTCTCCTCTGTGAAGCTGCCCATCCGTGTTTGAAACACACAGAGCTGCCCGCCTCATCTCCCTGCTCACAGCCCACGGTGCTGACCATCCCTAGTGGGCAGGATGGCACACGGACCACCGCGTCTCTGGCCAGTCCCTCTCTCGTCACCCCACCGGCTTCCTGTTCCCCAAATGGCCAGGCTGCTCTCCCTCCATACCTTTTACATACCGTTTGTGCTGCTTAACTGCCCCCGCAGGACACCCCCCAGGACATAAGGACACCCTCCCCTAGGACACTCCCAGGTCCCCTCTATGCACCCCCAGGACACCCCCAGGCTGGAGGATGACCATCACCTCCTACTGCCTTCCCTGCACCCCCTCAGTCCTGCTGAAACCTACATGAGGTGGGGTCAGGGTCTGCTGAGGACCTGCTGGGACCATCCCTTTACTCTGAGGCCAGGCTGGAGTCCTCGCAAGGCCAACAAAGCCCTGTGTGACACTGTACATCCCAGCGTCGCCCCCACCAGGGCCCCCTTGCCATCATGCACCCCCTGGGCCATGCCCCTACCTTTGTGAGGGGTGTCTCCCCAAGTCCCTGCACCTGTCAAGCCTACACCCCTCGAGCCTCTCAGACGTCACCCCCCTTCCCTGACCCCTGCGCCTAAAAGCACCCTCAGTACCTGCGAGCCTCTTGTCCTGTACGGCACTGAGGTGACTGGCTTCCTAACTGTCTGCACCCTGCCCCCCACTACAAAGTCAGCTCCTCGGGGCAGGGTGCTGTCTGCCTGAGCCTCTGCCCTACCCCACCGCCCCAAAATGGGACTCCATAGGGAGGGACAGACAGGTGGTGACAAAAATGCCAAAGTCACAGGCAGGGCTGGGGCACAGGGGCCCACCCACCTGAGCTACCTTGATTCTCACCCTGATCTCTGAGTGCAGCGTCCTTTCTAGAAATTCACTGAGTCCTCTGGGCAGGGTCTCCAGCTGGCTGGGGGGTTTGTCTGACGCTGACACACCTCTGACCACCCAGGGGGGGATGTGGGGACCTCAAAAGAGAGGACAGGACCTGACAGATCAGGAAGGTGGGACCCGAAGCAGTAGCAGGCCCATCCACGGGGTCTGGGCCAAGGGAAGGGCCCACATCAACTTGTGTCCCTCTGGGGGCCATAGGTCTCATCCTATAGGACTCAAGGCCCTCTTCTTGTAACAAAACAACCAACACCGTCCCTTTCCTGTGCAGAAATCAGGCCCATCAACAATCCAACCTACTACAAGCATAGTCCAGAGAATACCCTACGTGTACGAAAAAAGACAATAACAGTAGTCTATCATCAAATATGGATTTCAGGCCCTCTCTGGAGGGGGTGGCAGTGCTGGCTGAGAACCACTGCCATGGAGGAAAGAGATGTCACACCAGCTTGTCACTGCTGTCCAATCAACTGCTTCCCTGCTAGGGGATGGGGACTGGGCCATATTCACCACCACCTGTCCACTGCCTAGCACCGTGTCCAGCACATAGTAGGTGCTCAATGTTTGGTGGAGGGATGGATGGACGACTGACGGATGAAATCAGTCCCAGGCGAGATGTGCTGATGGTGTCATAAGTGGGATGAGTTGTGACCAGCCCCGGGAGCCCACAGGCGGTGGTGGGATGCACGTGTGCCCGCTCCCATCGGCATCACTGCCTGTCCCAGCCCCCTGCATGCTTCTCCAGGGCAGAGGCTGCTCTTGTCTTCTCAATCTGCCCCTCGGCGCCCGCACAGCGTCTGGCACAGAGTGGGTGCTCCATAAATACCCGTTGAATTTAATGCATCTCAATTCAACAGACATTTATTGAGAGCCCACTGTGTAGAGAGTCACAATCCTACCTCCCTTGGGTGTGCTACAGATGGCTGTCCCGGGGCGCAGGCGGGCGCACCTTGCTGAGTGCCAACGCTTTGTTTAGTAACAATTGTTCGCGAGTGGAACTGGTATCGATGGACTCACATTTGGGAGCTCAAAGGAACCCCGAGAGAAGGGGGACAACCCTCTGTGAGTGCTGCCCATCCGCTTAGATTTCCCAAGAGGCTGGCGAACAGCAAGGCACACCGGATCTAGGCACAGCCAGCAGCCTGGGTCCTCACTGCTACTTGCATGCACAGTGGAAACAAGGCGGCATCATCAGGACAGAAATAAAGGCATGACTGCAAGGGTCACACCTGGTGGGCCTCCCGCTCAGAGGACCTGACGTCAGAGCGCCAGCAGAAGGTGAAGAGATGACAGAGGCATTATCACTCATCATAAGCAGGTGTCAGCATGGAGAAGGGGACGGACACACACACACACACACACACACACACACACACACACACACACACACTGTTCGCCCAGTTAGATCATGAGTTCCAGCACAGCGATTCCTGCAGGCCAGGTGCACCCTGGATGGGAGTGGCCGTTTCCCATCTGTGGTTGCCAGGGGTTCCCAGCTTGTGACTGAAACGTAACCGCAGGGGCGGGGTTGACACACAAGCCCTTTCAGGTGTGCAACTGGCAGGCTGAAACAGCTGGCACAGCCTCTGGGCCTCGCAGGGTCTACCACCTGCGGGGTGCCCGGGACAACCCCAGGGCACCTCGTTCTGGCATTTGCAGATGAGGAAGCCGTGCAAGAGGGGAAAGCAACACGCACAGGCCACACATCACGTCAGAGACACAGGGGCCCGGGGTGGCTGGTCTCCTGCCCGAGCTTCTCCCCACACGGTGCCCCCTCCTGTCTCAGTCAGAGCCCCAGGCAGGCCGCGAAGAGAAGTGGGAACCCCTGAGGGCAGCAGCTGGCCTCCACTGAGGAGCTCAGGGGAGGTGATGGGCGTGCCACCAGCTTTGCAAGAGAAGGACCAAAAGCTGGAAGAGACCACCTGAGATGCCCAGACAATTTCCTGAGAGCTCTGGGCCTGGGGGCTGAGGCCTTGAGGCCCCAGTGGGAGGGTCACTGAGGTGCTTTAAGCTGGTGCGACATAGGTTCACCACCTTCAAAAACAATCGCCAGGAAAACAGGAGCACAAAGCGGATGGTGTGTGCTGATGGCCGGGGCAGATGCCAGTCAGGCTCCGCCTGGGCCCTGGGTGGCTGGGAGGACCGGCTGCCAATGCCTGATTCTCCTGTGACCAGCCCTGCACCCCTCCCCCTGCCTGCTGGCAGGACAGGCAGCCTGCCACATCCCTGCCATTCTGGACGAGTCCCTCTGGGGGACGTTTCGGGTATGCCCTTCCCATGGTGACATCAGCCCTGTGCGCCAGCTCTGAGAGCCCAGCATTTAGAGAGCTGCGTCCCGGGGGGGACAGAGGCGTGGGGTGCATACAGGCACCGACTTACAAAGATCACACAGAAAACAATAAGCTTTCCTTCGTTTAGAGTTCTTTAACGACGATCATTTCCAAGCTTCTTCACTTTCCTCTCCCCTTTCATTTGTAAGACAGTTTACAACGTACACGCATGAGGATGAGGATGACAGTGATAAAGTGTTTGCTGAGCATCCGCTATGGGCCAGACAGGGTGCGGGCTGCGTGCGTGTGTCACTCCTTCGGGTCTCTAACAGCCTGGGCAGGCAGACCGCTGGAGCTGAGGCCCAGGGACGGGCCTAGCGCCCGTGGTCACAGGCCAGTCAGTGGTGAGCGGGGATCTGAACTCGGGTCTGTCTCGGGGCAAAGCCAGCATCTTTCCTCTGTGTCCTCACGCCCACAGCCATCCCCTCCTGGCCTCTGTGTCCAGGCTAAGCCTCCAGGTTCCCACAGAAAACCACCCACAGCCTGCGGGGGCCCGAGGACCACGCCCGGATCTCCTGAGAGACTTCACTGCTGTTCTCCTGTAATTTACAGCCTCCGGAAATGAGGGCCATTATTTGGAGGTTTGCCCTCCTCCTAAGTCAGGCTTCACGGCCCCCCAGAGTCAAGCAGACATCATCTTTGTCTCCTGTGCCCCCTGAGGATATAAAGCCCTAGCTCCTCCCTCGCTCAGGAAGAGCACAGGAGATGGGGAAATGCCGTCACCGACTCCGAGTCTGGACTCGCCGCCTGGACCATGTGCGCGTCTGCTCTGGAGGGAAGTGGGCCCTCTGCTTCCAGCCTGGCAGCCCAGGAGCCCCTTTCTCCCGCCTAGCCTCTCTGCCCTCTTGCCGGCTCTGGAGAGTTCTAGGAGACGGGCTGGCACGGCCTGGGACCAGCACACTCGCTAACGGGTGTCAGTCTGAGGGAAATCAGCAAGCAGCAAAAGGTCTCCCTCCTGCCTGTTGGTTTGATCCTATGTTTTTTTTTTAAGGAGAAAGGCTTAGATCTGGGGGATGGGCTCAAAGTTGGGGGCCCCTTTGCTGCGAGGCCTTTTGTGCCACTTTTACAGCTCCTTGCTCAGAAGAACCACTCACGTGAGTAAAAGTTGTCTCCTGGCATTGTTTGGAGAGGGTCTCTCTCGGGCCCACTACTGTGGGACAGAGACTGGCTGTCTAGGTCTGGGGAGTTTGTCCTAGTGTGTGCGTCCTCCTTGAGAATCAACCAGCTGGCCTTCTGCTGAGAAAAAAAAAAAAGTAACGTGAATTTTGAGGTCATCAGCAATGGCACTGCCCCATTTTACAGATGAGGAAACTGAGGTGTAGGGAGGTCCAGGGCCCAGATGGCTTCCCATGGGGAGAGCCAGCGGAGCCAGCCTGGGGCTCTTCCCACACTCACCTACACACAAGCAAAGGGGGCCTTCCTTCTCAGGGCAGGGCGGGCAAACAGTCGGGGGCCCACCCTGCGTGCGGTCTGCCTCTGCAGTGAGAGCGTTAGGGGAACACACTCAGGCATCCCTCATGCATCACCTCAGGCTGCTCCCAGAGTGGTGTCACTACACAGAGGCGGGGTGGCCCCAAAGCCTAAGAGGTGGACTCTGGGGCTCTTTACGGAAAGCGCCTGCCAAGCCTGCTCTAGAACAATCGTCTCAGTGCCCCGAGAACACACTGTGGTTTATTTGCCTGTGGTTTCAGACGTGTCCTCAGTTAAGGACCATCATAAGGACTTCGGGAGCAGCTGTGCTGGCCCCACGTGTGAGGAGGCTGGTGGGACCGCCTCTTGGATTTGGTCCCTGGTCCACGTGGCCTCGCGGGACCTTGCAGGAACGGGGCCCGAGAGACGGACCCTGAGGTTTCCCACTGGACAAGTGCCCACAGAGCCAGGTTTCTACCTGAACAAGCTGGTTCTAAACCGGATCCGCTCCCGCATTACCTTCCTGATATCCTGGTCCAAACTTCCATCCTCCCCATCCAGTCGCCTCGAGGCTGAAAGGCAAAAGTCAATTTGTCAAGGTCACACACCATGTATCCTGGGTTTCCGCGTCACACCCATGCTCAAAAGTGGAAAACAATCAAAGGTCACCAGTACGAGTGCCTTTTGAGGTCCCTGCAGAACAGTGGCTGGGGGGTGGTGGTGGCTGTGTGCCTTTGTACATGACAGTCCTTAAAATTGAGAGCAGGTGGGTGAAGTGAAGCCTAATTAAAATTCCAGCCAACCCTCCCCCCCCCATGCAAAGAGGTGGCCATGTTTTCAGTGCAGCCACTCGGCATTTTGAAGAACGCACTTTCTACCGCCCAAGTTTAACTTCAAAGTCAGAGACGGTCTCAGTCATCCAGCGCCTCCCTCGTGTGTCGGCCTCAGCGGGTGGGGCACGGACACTACTGCCTATCCCCACACACCCACTTTACAGATCAGAGGACTGAGGCTCAAAGTGATAACACGCCTTTCTCAAGATCATGGATAAGCGAGCGGGTGGCAGAGGCTGACATATGAACCCAGGCAGTCTGACTCCAGGGTCCTTCCTCTGTCTGCCCACCTCACTGCTGGCCACCCACAAGTCACAAAACGGTAAGCGTTATGCCACCAGAAACAGTCCATGAAGAGCAGTACAGAGGGTACAGCGTACACACAGCGATGCCCACAATGGGGCAGAGCAAGCAAGTTCTCTCCCAAGAAAGCTCTGTGGAGCTGAGTCATGAGGTGTCTACGTTCTCCACTGGCCTTTTTTTTGGGGGGGGGATGGGGGGCAGGGTGCTTGTCACCCAGCTGACATGATCTCCTACCAAGTATGATGAAACATGTCCCACAAGGGTGTGCTGACAGTTCTCAGTATCCAGTTCAGCCATGGAAGACCCATCCTGTGCGCCCTGTCCTAAACACGGACCCCATGCACTGAGCAATTAAAGGAACCCCAGGTCCTTCCCACCCACCATGGAGACTGAGGCCGCCGTAAGGACCGCCTGGGTGGGCTCCTTACCTGCAGCCTGCGGAGGGCTTTTGGAGCACCCTGCCTTGTGCGCCACCAAGGACAAGACTGACATCAGGCCCGAGAGCTGGGAAATTGGGGACTGGGCTACAGGACCTTGACAAGATAAGGCCACAGTTGAAGACCGTTCTGGATATGCTGACGTTCGTTACTCCCGACGGCTACCTGTCTCTCCTTCTTCCAGGAGAGAGTGATTGTCAACGTGAAAATAAAAACTCTGCCCTCTCTGCTCGCAGAGGGAAATTAACAAGCCTGCTCAAGGAACGCCATGACAGAGAGAGGTGGGGGTGGGGGACACGGGACGGGGCGCTCAGAGGGGGATGCATGCCCGTCAGCGTGGGCTCTCCTGTTCCCCAGACAACGGCTGGACATTGCCAGGCAGCGGAACCCTAGAGTGTCTGGCCATACATCAGCCGTGACTCTTGGTGGCCATCCAGCAAGCCCCAAGGACAATCAGGCCAATGGCTATTTGGAGCTGTGACGGGGCACTGCCATCATGCAGCCCAGAGAAGGTCTGCTGGTCCGAGTGAGTGAGGCGCATCCCTGAACAGCCCTCAGAGGCCCCCAAGTGGGCCCACACTTGGAGTACTTTGCAAGTGTAACGAAGAGGTCCCACCAAAAGGGCCCATTGGGATGTGAAATCCCAGCCCTTGGAGTTCAGGCCACGCTGGGTTCAAGGACTTCACACAGCCATAGATGACATGTTGGGCCAGACACGAGAAGTAGGGCTCAAAAACAGCCCTCCTTTCATCGAGGGGGACAGTCCTCTGAGAGCGCATTTGCTCGGCGCATACCAGCTCTACTAGGCGTGCGCAGCTTAACCAGACTCAGACAAACGCCCTTCCAGAGCTCGCTTGCCAGCCCACAGAAGAACACGACAGGGTCTCTTGAGAAGTGGGAGCCGGGCAGGAAACCCCAGGAACCCCGTGTTTTGTATCATTTGCGGCCTGCTTCCTTACCAGCTCAGAGCCTCAGTTTCCTGATCTGTAAAGTGGGCTAATGATGCCCATCCCTCCGAGGTGTGAGGAGCACATGAGATAACATGTGGATGTCATAATGTAATGGGGAGTTCAGGTTTCAAAAATTCAGAGTAAACATCGGGCTGACTTTGAGCCTGATGTACAGGACGCTGTTTCAGTGTCAGGAAGACAGAGCCACTCAGAAGAACCAAAGAAATCGGGGTAACTGTGTCTTTCCTTCCACACGAGGCAGCTCCTGCTGAGTCTGCAATGCATTTGGTAGAGGAACCCTCTTGGGAAAGGCTGACGTCCTCTCCCCGTGTCCCTCAGAACCTGTGTTGGCGGCATCCTGATGGGGTGGGGGATGTCTCTAACCTTCTTCCTGGATACAGAGCCCCCCTACCCTTTCCTCCTGTCCTAAGAAAGGACCCCCAAACCAAAACAAGACTCAACCCCACTACACAGGAATCCTAGACTGACGCAAGACGTGACCACTTCCTGTTTTAAACCAGGGGCCCAAGAAATAGCACAAAATGGGTGCCACGTGGGGTCACCTTTACTGTCTGGTCTGGGTGGGAGGCTCTGAGAGGCGGGAGGGCAGAAGTGAGCACCCCCCATCAGTGGACAGTCGGAGGTGATGGGACACCGTCCTGCCTCCTGGGCCCGTGTGCCACTCACACGGCCGTCTGACGACTCATGTCTGTTTACAAATGAAACAGAACATTTGGTGAAATACAGGTCCTGTGCCAACATCTGGACAGCCAACTTCCTGGGACGTTGGGGCAGCGTTCTTTCTGCTCTTGAGTTCATTTTAGACAGCCTAAAAGCTGGGCCCGGCTCACTCTGCCAAGGCCTCTACCACCAGAAAGTCCCCACTCTGTGCCAAGAATCCAATCGGACTCACGAAAACCCCTTCAGGCCCGGGAGCGAGCGAGATGGCCTTGAACCCCACACTCCAGAATGAGACCGGCTCTGAGAGGGAAGTGTTTCGGCCAGTGACGGAGCGGGGAGCGAGGTGGCTGGGACTGGAATCCCATCTGCCTCACACAGTAACTGGGCTGAACGCTGCGAGTGACTCAGGATATGCAAGAAGGCCCCAGAAATGGCCGCGGTGGCCCCTGAGCAGCACGGGCAGTGGTGGGGGCGCCCCACTGCACCGTGCCCCAGGCCACCCGCGTGGACCCTGCGGCAGGTCTGCTCCCGACCACACAGGGAAGGGCTCATCCTGTCCTTCCTTTCCCACCCATTTCCTTCGGTTCCCTTTCTTCTCTTTCTTATTCTTTTATTTAAAAAGCCATTAAATAGTAACCAAGTAGAGTTGGAACTGATGTAGTACAAGAAAATACTGTTGGGCCCTAAATGCTGTAAAATGACAGGAGGGTCAGGGGTCGGAGGTCAGGGTCAGGCAGACCTGGGTGTGGACCTCAGCTCAGCCACTGACTGGTCACTTCACGGCCCCAGCCTCAGCTTCCTCGCCTATGATAACACTAGTCTCAGCATGTCGAGATGAAATGAGCTATCGTGTGTCAAGTACCCAGCACATGGCAGTGATGAATTCAATGGCAGCTACATGAATGCAGCTATGCGAATGCTAATTAATCATCTTGGTCCCCAACACCAGTGTCCCCACCCCAGCCCTGCAGACCTGGCCACCCTCATGGCTGGAGGCTTCTCTCCCAAAGACAGGAATGGGACTAGAACATCAGGAAAGAGTGATGCTAACTAAAAAACAAACAAACAGAAAACTTCGGACGATTTGGAAATAGAGTTGAAAAGTAAGATCGTTAATTACAAAGCATAATTTTTAGCTGTCGAATATATTTTCTTAAACTAATTAAATGGTCCAGTAAGTCAATGTCATCACCCAGAGTCTGTTTCAGCAAAGTTTGGAAATGAAAACGATGGCTTCTCAAGCCTGAGTTGTGCTCCTCTCTTCCCAAGAGATGACCAGATGGTCAGTTTTCTGAGATTTGGGGGGGGGGGGCGGGGAAGGGCTGCATGGGGGTTTAAACTCGCACACACATGCATGTTCAAACACACACATGCATGCTCACACACACACACTTCTGACAGGATATAGTCCCACTGGATTGGATAATCTTATAAAATCAAAATATCTCAGATGTATTGGAAATCAAATGCATCCCAATACATCCATCATTTTCTGAGGACTATCTACGGAAAGCCGGTTAAGAAGAGTACACACGACATGCTGAACCCTCAGTTCATGGCCTATTTTCATCCAAATAGGCACTCTATAAAATGTATTTCATAAAAGAATCAACACGCCCAAATTCTGGAATGTTAAAAGGGTTTTGGCCGTTGTCCAGGGTCTAGTCCAATAGGAATTACTTGCCTTTGTATACGGGAGGCATTTCTATCCAGATTAAAAACAGCACAAAGGTTATCAGTGGTAATAAACTGACTCTCTCCACTGCACGATTCAGTTAAAGGGCTTCCTGTCGGAAGTCGTTAGTCCTAGATCTGCCTCGGTCACACAGGTGAGCATTTCGTCATCTGACTTCCTGCGTCTTGCCCTCCTCAGGGGCTTTGCGTGAAGGGCATGTTTGAGGCTGATACCGGCCACGTTATCATTCCCACCTGCAGGACGAGGACAGATCATGCAGCCCCCACGCAGCTCTGAACTCAGGCACCGATGGAAAGCAGCACTCGATGTGCCTGCTCCTTCCTCCAGCTGGGCCTCAGTCTCCCCACTTGTAACACAAGGGAGCTGGTCTGGACACTCTCTAAGGGCCGTGGGGTCTACCTAGCCCATCCCTCTCGGATCCCTCCGGAAGATCTGTGCTCCAAACTTCTCGGGCTGAGGGGCAACAGTAAAAATCCCTGCCTTCTGGGAACCCAGGAGTTTTCATTCATTTTTTTCTTCCTTGGGATGAGGAAGAAATAAATACACAAAGCACAGGGGCTGCTGCAGTCAAGGAGAACCATCTTTAAAATCCCTGTTATTTGCATAACTGGACCACGGATTTGTCAGTAAGTCACAGAAAGCACACTTCCGAAGGATCCCACCCAGCAGTGTCCAGCCAGTTGTCGACGTGGGACGTGGCTGCTTTATTTGGCGCATCTAAACAAGAACTTCAAGTATGGGAATTCCTCTTCCCGTCCCCCCACTGACTTGATAGCAACCCCCATCACATGCACAGCACTTTATAGTTTAAGACGTGCTTCCACGTTCAGTATCCCATCTGGTCCTCACAAGCAGCCTGTGAAGGGGCTGCGTGGAGGGATCCGTCCTATTTTGCAGATGAGAAAACAAGCGGCTCAGGCTGGTGAAGCAACAGCCCCCAATCACCCAGCAATTCGGTGAGGAAACAGGACACCTTGAGTCTTCTCCCCTGCCCCACGGCCCAGCCATCTGCTCCCTGCGCACCTGTCCCCGCTTGGCGCACGTGGAGTGGAGGTGGGTGGGAACCTCTAGAGAGAAACTGAGGGCCAATAGACACCCTTGCCAGTAGGCCTCTGCAGCCGGCATCTGCTATTGCAAGAAACCCCCCTAGCTGAAGGCGAGGTCATTCATTCTATCATCAGAAATTCTCACAACACGGGACCTAAACACGCAGAAATGAATGACTGATTCTGCTTTGTTCTGTTTTCCACCCATCAGGCTGGCCCAGGCTGTGGCCCAAGAAGCCTCCATCCCTCACCATCTTGGCTGCAGTCAGTCTGGCTGCTTCTCTCAAAGTAGCAAAATCAAAGCCACAGAAGCCAGCGGTTGGTATAAACGCCCACCCCAAGCCTGGCCGATGCGTGTCAGCCTCGGGTTTATAACACAGACGTGTCCTTACGGACTGCCTTTCACTGTAAGTTATGGGGAGGCCTCTTGGGGACCTACGAGTGCGTCTGTGTTTAACATGCAAGCTGCTGGGGCCTCCTGGTGGCCCCGTCATGGACCAGCACAGCAGAAGGAAGCATTGAGAAGCACAGGGGACGGGCATGCGTGCAGGGGACGCCACAGCAGCAGAGGAAACCGACTGTACCATGCTGTTTGTAGATGGGGGGTTTCCTATAGATGTTATCTTTTACGCCAGTGTCTGGGAAGGAAGAAAGAAAAAAAGGAGAGAAGAAAGCAGGGTGAGCAAGCAGACTGATGGTTTCCGTTCTACTGATTTTTTGGTCAACACTCACCAGTCACCCAGATTTAGAAACTCCAGAAAGGATCTGGGACCCCGCAAGTGGCTGACACCCAGACCCCACACCTCAGACCAAGCCTCACTGAGGCCAGGTGCCATCCCCGGTTTGAAGGGAGCAGACAAAGTGGGGGGCCAGCGACAGGGTGGGACCCCCACCAGCCCGGATGGCCCCTTCTCTCTGCCCATTTCCCAGGAGGGCAAAAATGTCCCCCTGTGTTTATGGGGCTTGGGGAGAAACGAACACATAGAAACCCATTTGCTGATTTTTAAAGAACCTCAGAATTTGGGGGGCGGGGGATGGAGAGGCGAGGCAGACTCTCCGACAGTTCAGATGCAAGCAGCTGGTCTGCACGGGGAGCTGCCCGTGTGTCGGGGTGCCTACCTGGGACGTGGAAATGTCGAGGAGCCTGCTGGTAGGTGCTGGGGGGAGGCTTGCTGTCGGAGAGCACGGAGAGGCTGGGGGTGCTCCGGCCACTTTCACTGCCTCCAGGCAGAAGGGCAAAGGCAGCGGATAGAAGAGAGGAAGGGAAGCAAAGCAGAGCGTTTCAAGCTTGAGAGCTTATTCCCAGGGAGCCCCATCTCCCCTGCCTGTGGAGCCCCCTAAACCCTCTCCTCAGGGGAGGGAGCAGGGTCCCCACGACATCTCCACACTGAGCCCAACGACTTGTTAATCCAACCTCGTGTCCACCCCCTCAATGGCGCCCTGCCAAAGGCACAGTAGCTCCCACGGCTGATCGCGAGCTGGTTCCTAGTTCGTGGGAAAGCTGGGTGGCGTCTGGGCAGAGCCCCACTCTCCTCGGGGTACACAGGGGGTGGGGGCTGCTCTGCCTTGGCTGCTGTTTAAATCCCAGGAATCGAAAATTCACCAGCACTGGAGCCTTCCTTCCTAAGTATCCTCGTATAAAAAGGTGCTGCTTTACTGGGGAATCCACAAGTGAGCATTCAACAGGACGAATGTGCTAGAATTCGTCAAAATCTGTCCTTACAAGCCTCCAGGTAAATTTTACAACGCAGCTGCGGGAGAAGAAGACAAAGGCAGTGTCCGCCAGCTGCTGCCCTCCTAGATGAAGCTATTCTCGGGCGAATTACATGGAGAGAGCCCTTGGGTTCGGGCTCTGATTCCTTACCCCACCTGGGTCTGTAATTTCTGTTTTGTGGACAAGGTAGGATTATCAAGTCACAAACGTGCGTGGCCACAGTTCCTGTGGAAGCCCCCCCCCCAACCCCTGCCCCCTCGTATTTTAGGAATGACATGAGAGACAGACGCGATGGCACTGGACACTCTGGATGATGGCCGCACGGCTCATTTCCACAGGGCGCTCATAGGGCACAGCCCATGTCCTCTCCCGCTGGCCTCAGGAAACCCTCTGCCACCTGAGACGACAGCATGGGAAAGGGCCACCCTCAACCCCCTCCAGGTGTGGCCGTTCAAAGCTGCAGGACCCTGAGGTGATACGTGACCAAGTGGCACTTCAACAGCAGGTGAGCGCCATGCAGACCTGGACGTGGACAGGCCGGGACGGCGTGGCAGGCTGACGAGAAAGGCGCGGGCTCAGAGAGCGCGTGTGCGTGGGTGGGTGCCCTGGGGCCTAGGGGCAGCGTGGGTCCCGCTGGAACAGACCACAGCCAGCGGCCCACACTGGCTGAGGCCACAAGGGGGCTGCTGAGGACAGCATCGGGCATCTTCCCGAGCATGGCGCCAACCTCACCTGTCAGCACTGATGGGGCTTCAGTAGATGATTGTCCCACCCACCATGGCATGAACCCCGCTTTTCCCTCGGCTGCCGCCCTCCAGCATAGCCCAGGGCCTCTGCAGCCGCGTGCTTGTCCAGGGGCCTGCACCTCCCTGGGGGGCAGGGGCTGTAGACTCTGTCACAGGACTCCTGTCCCCTCCCCCGCAGTCCCCAAGTCTATAGTGCAGTGTCCTCCTACGTCACAAGCAGGATTCTGTGTGTATCTGTGCACATTTATCTAAGGAGGGCCTTCAGCTGCCATCAGACGCTCAGGGGGCCCCAGACCCAGGGGCAGCTGGGGACTCACGCCCACCCGCTCACTGTTGCCTCGACCCCGCACGGGGCCACGAGGAGTGCTGTGCCCGTGTCAGCTCTCCGGATGCCCAGGACAGCCCTTTTGCCTGTCCCCTGGTCCTTTTGGCACAGAAGGTGCTTCCTGAGACACTCTCCACCCAGCAGCTGTAGGGCACGGGACTTCACGTGTCTCCAGGGAATCAGCCCTGAGAGTCAGCGAGGGCTGTATAACAAATCCCACGGCTGGGGTCTTAAACCACAGCCATGTATTTCTCACAGTTCTGGAGGCCGGAAGTCCCAACCAAGGTCTTGGCAGGGCTGTTTCTGGCGACAGCCCGCTTCCTGGCTTGTAGACAACCATCTGTCCTCACACAGCCTCTCCTCTGAACACACAGAGTGACAGGGAGACCTCCTGGAGTCTTTCCTAGTCTGTAAGGCCACCAATCCTACAGGACGAGGGCCCCGCCTTTACGACTTCATGTGGCCTTAATAACCTCCTAACGACCCTTTTCCAAATCCATCACGCTAGGGGTTAGGGCTTCAACACACAAATTTGGGGGACACAATTCAGTCCATAGCATATGGAAACCAGGAGCTCGGCCGTTTTCCTAGTGGGATGCATGTACACACGTCCATGCAGGGGTTTGCATGGTCGGCGGGTCCGCCAGGCTGCCCTGCTTGGAGGCTATGGACAGGTCACCCCTCTCCAGCTGTTAGCTTCAGCTCCTGATAACCGTGGCTAGCAGTCCCTACGCTCCACGGAGCTGACTGACGTGGGAATAAAATGAGATGACGAAGGACCACGGGCGGGCACTCGTTTGGTGAGGCCGAGTCCCCTCTCCCTGCAGCTCTCCACCTCCACTCCTCCTTTACACCACAAGTGGCCTACGTTTTCCTCCCAGGAACATTTACACACGGACAAAAACAGCTGGACTCACAAGACACAGAGCGAGGCACAGGCGTGAGACACAGGGCTTGGGGGAGCCATGCGGTGACACAGACACGAGACCGACGCGTGGGGACGCTCTGCCAGCACCCACAGCCCGCAGCACTGCGCGCCTTACCTCGGAAGTAGGGGATGTAATGATGTCTGAACACGGATGTAGGGCTTGGGTGTTGGGACAGGGACAGGCAGCTACTGGTACCAACACTCGCAGTACCAGCTGCGGGCAACAGAGAGCACGTCAGAGCCCGCCCCGCACTGCTGGCCACAGAGCCACAGAAGAGTCCTAGGCCCCCCTCGCCAGGGACGTTTCTGCTTCCTCTCGCCTGCGATGCAGCCTTTTTGAAGGGGGGTCTCCAGTCTGCTCCAGGCTCGGAGGGAGGAAGTCCTGCCCTCTGGGGGACAGGGTGGCGGCCCCCAGGGCTGCTGGATGGGAGCGTCTGGCCCTGTCTGTTACCCCACCTGGGGGCTCTTTGGGATCAAGGACCCAGGTGGAGAGCAGCCGGCCAGACCAGGGTGTGCATGGACTGTCACCTGACAATCACACAGCCTCACCAGCCAAGATTCAGGTCTGGGCTCTCCCGGGTTACCACCTGGCTGGGAACAGTCCACAAGCCCAGGTGACCCAAATTATGGTGGTCAGGGGTCAGCAGAGGGGCCCTCAGAGAGGCCGAGGGCCCTTCACTCCCTGACTCACCTGCTCGCCTGCTCACTCACTCACTCACTCATTCACTCACTCACTCACTCACTCACTCACTCATTCACTCATTCACTCACTCATTCATTCACTTGCTCATTCATTCACTCCTTAACTCATTCATTCACTCCTTTACTAACTCACTCACTCACTTGCTCACTC
>NW_017732027.1:425702-426889 GCF_001890085.2 Hipposideros armiger
CTCACTCTTTCACTCCTTCATTCACTCCTTCATTCATTCACTCCTTTACTAACTCACTCATTTACTTGCTCACTCACTCCTTCACTCCTTCACTCACTCACTAATTCATTCACTTACTCATTCACTCGCTCACTCATTCATTCACTCACTCATCCATTTCCAAACCTCCATCCTTGAGTAGAATGTACCAGGCACATTGAAGGAAGCTAATGAAAATAAATTTGCAATGAATGAGTTTTGATTTTTCCACAAGGCTGCAAAAATAAGAGTTGTAGCCCATGGATGTGAAAATGGAGTCATGCAACAGCTGGCCAAGGAGGAAGCAGCTTGGAAAAATCCCTCAAAAAGGCAGCGTCCTTTTTGTGTGTGGAGTGTCCCTGTAGCTCTGCCACGCTGAGGGTGACAAGGAGTTTTGGAAGCTAAGGGAGAGCAGTACACAGGGGGATGCCAGGCAGGGAATGAGGTGGAATGGGGTCAAGAGGACCCTCCATGGGGCCTCTGCCTGATTGGAGAGGCCTGGCAGTGGCCGCTCACCAATTTTCCCAGGGGATGGCTGTCCTTGGGGCTACCAACCCAGCTACAGATGAAGTGCCGATGGGTATTCTGACTCTATTTTTTGGCCATTGATTTTGCCCTCACAGCGCTAATGTTCCCAGACCCGTACCAGCTCAGAGCTGACTTCCAGTCTATGTGGTTTTCTCTTCCTGACATCTCTTCCCCTGAAGCACTTTTTACATTAGCTAGATTCTGAGTGCTGAGTGTGGCCTGAGGCTCCTCTAACCAACAGGTTAACCAGCTGCCTCTGCAGGTAACCTCTCCACCTGGACAGGAGAGGGCCTGTCCTTTATGTTGCCAAATGGATGGGTTCTCCATCACCTCCTGGCAACCTCACACCCCATCAGCCATTGTCCCAGTTGTGTATAAGAGACAGATTTATAAGAGGAAAAGCAACGAGAAGAACGCTTCATCGGGGGTAAAAAAAAAGCCATGGGGGCCAAGTACCTGGACGGCTGTAGTGCTGGGGCGACCGTGAGGTCGGGGTGTAACGCCCGAGGCTGACTGACCCAGTGGAGCTCGGGCTGGAGGTCCGGCACTGCTTGTACGAACGATCATCCTGATCCCCCTGGGAGGGAAGACAGCCTGGTGAATACCAAAGCCGAGAGTACTGCCCACCCCTCTCCCACCCA
>NW_017732027.1:426954-446384 GCF_001890085.2 Hipposideros armiger
CACCCACCCACCCTCCACTCGGCGTCTGCTCTCCTGACCCAAGAGGCTGACTCAACATGGCCCCAAAATGGAACCCCCGCACCTGCCAGGCCACATCTGAAGAGCCAGGTGGGGGCCTGGCCTTGGTGCTGACACTCCCGGAGGCCTGAGCAGGTACTGGGGGCAGGACCCTGCCCCACCCCTCCGCCAGCCCCTCCTTGAGGCTGGGGCACCTACAGAGGTGGTGAAGGCACCTGATTCCACCTTCTGCCCAATCCTTCCAGGTACCCAAAGCTCCTGGGCACAGTTTCAGAACCACTGAGATTCTGTGTCCTCCCCAGCCTGACGGGGAGGCTCCCCGGGTGTGGGAGGTAGAAAGGCGCCCTTCTCGGACCCAGAGGCCCAGTTGAGTCAGACCCACAAGCACTGACAATGCAGACTCCATTCAAGCAGGATGGGCAACTGTCTGGAGCGGTCAGAGTGGGCGGCAGGTGGCGTGAGATGGCATGGCACATGGTGTGGGGGGAAGGGCAGGCTGCCGGACCCACCACGCTTAGCATGTTGGCCTGCGTCATGACAGCCCGGCCCAGTGTGGGGATGAGCAATGCGAGAGTCTGGGTCTGGTACTCAGGGCTCCCACGCCTTTCCCGGCTGACCTTCTGCCTCCGAGGGCTCGCTCTGCAGCCAAGCCGGCCGAGCCACTGTCCCTAACGCCTGCCTGTGCGTCCACCTCCACACTTAGCTCAGGCCAGCCCTCGTGCAGGTAGCACACCTGCCAGTTCCCACCCGCGCTTCACCCCAAGTCCTCTGGCCTGTCCCACCACGGAGATGCACTCTGCTGGGCAGTTACAGCCCTGCTGTTTAGTCTCCATCTCTGGGTGTCCTCTGCATAGCCCGTCGGCCAGTTTATACTCAAAGGTGTCCCGTCTCCTTGCCTAGCCTGTCCATGGGGTTCGCCGGCCACTTGCACAGTTTGGTTGTCACATTCTTGGATCCAAGGGTTTGATGCTCAGGCAGACTGGAGTCTGGGTGGCAGCGATTTATGTCACTGATTAATTTTGAGAAATAGGACAAACGAGGGCTGCTAATTATAGATGCTATTTGACACAGAAACGCTTCCAGGATATACTTTTGCGAGGACTTCCTGGATGTCCCCCTCGGAGGCACGTGAGGTGGTCCCAGGCTACCCCAGGCTCCTGGATGTTTTCTCTGAGGAAGCCATGACCCAGACCTCAAGAGCCATGTGTACCACGTGCTGCATTTGCAGGGCCGGCAGACGCGCCAGGGAAGCATGCAGGTGAGAGGTGATTATAAAAATAACCAACACCAAGGTGGGCGCCCCAAGCCACGGAGCGCCATGGCCCCAGACGCCACAGTCAGGAGCCACAGAGGCCGTCCTGGGGGCGGCGGGCGGTTATCTTTATAACCCGGGCAGCAGCACCATGAGCAAACGGGGGTGGGGGTGGGGGTGAGGGTGGGGGTGGGCTGGGGCAGCGGTTACCTCAGTCGGCGTTGGCGAGAGTAACTGAGGGGACTGTAAATACAACACGGAGCGGCCTGTTAGCGCCTGGGCACCAAGCGGCCACTTGTGGGAGAGACAGGACGGGGCACAGACACACTCACACGATGGGACCCCTTCCACGTGGGAGAGGAACCCACCACGAGACCAAGCATGGGGCTCCAAAACCTCCTTCTTGGAGAAATACAACCAATGGCACCCCAAGAAAGAGGTCCCAGGGTACTGTTCTGTGCCCGCCTTGGAGCTTGCCTCCATCCTGGCCCACCCCGAGTGCCCCACTGCTCTCCCGAGAAGACATTTGTCCAAAAGGAAGACTGTTGGTTCATGGGGTGGCCCATCACCCTCGGTTTGCTCTAGACAAGAGGGAAAAGGGGCTCAGAGTAAGAGAGAACTTCTGGGTCCTTGGGGTCCAGGGTGAGGGCCAGCTCTGCCGGTGGTGGCGTTGGGCTTCCCCAGCCAGGCACCTCCTGTTAGGGCAGGTGAGCACCATCCGCCCCCACAGACCCCTGCTCTAGGGCCGGGCCGCATCACTCGGCCTCTCAGACCCTCTTCCAGTGGCTTCCACCAGAATTCAGACCAGGTGCTGAATGACGAGGCCCAGGCCCCGCTCAGGCACATGGTCGGTGGGTGCAGGTCCGGGCCCTCCCTTCTTGCCCCGCACACCGGTCTCTCTTAATGGAATTTATCACCCAGATCCTTGGGGTCCCGTGTGTCCTCAGGAGTGGCACCTGCAGGTCTCTGAACAAGAAAGCAGGGTTCCTCTCCCCATCCTGCGGGCCTCTGAGCAGGGAAAGAGGGTTCCTCTCCCCCTCTCGCCTGTGTGCTCCACAGCTGTGACTGCAGAAGCTATCCAGGTGTCAGCAGGGCCACCCACTCAAGCATGGCGCCCCTGGAGTCCCAGCCTCACTACCCAAGAGGCCCTTTGCAAGAGAGTCAAACAGAAGGGCCAGGGACACGCACGGAGGGACAGAGCGCTCCTGCTCCAGGGGGAGCCCCGTGCCGGGCCACAGATGGCACACACACCCAAGTTCACAGCCGGAAGATGCCCTTTTATCCCAGGCACCACGGTCATACTGAAATCTCAAAACCACCACAAGAAAAGCGGGAACCGACAGTGGTCCCCTCATTAAAAGGAGAAGGGCGGCCGTGACTAAGAAGTCAGCAGTAAAGGATGCTACCCACAGGGACGCTTCAAAATAAGTCACCTGGGGTTCAACCAGCTCAGGAAGGCACGGGGCAGAGAAGCAGGCCTCGGCTGGTGAGGGCGGAGCAAGGCCTGGAACGTTCTGGATAAAAGGAAATGACACCTTCCATACACTAAGAAAATCCTCCCAAGCCTCAGGAAACAGAGGGACTCTCACTTCGCTCCTATCATTTTCCTAAACACCAGCTTCCTGCTGTCTGCCCTACACAGGGGCTTTTCCAGGCTCAGTCCTCGGTGTGTTGTGTGCCGTCTGCCCAGGGACGTCGGGGCAGAGCACACTGGGGATTCTCTAAACAGGGTGTGCAGGTTATCCAGCGGGAGTGACGAAGGCCAAGTGTCACAGGAGACCAGTGAGGATGGAAGTGATGCGGCCCATGCTGTGGGCACGCCACCCGCGCAGCAGGCCGGCCGAGGACACCAGCGGGGCCGTACCTCGCCGCAGCTCTGCCTGTCTCCCGCCAAGTGGCTGATGTAGGGCGAGTAGGAGATCATGTCGGGGCGGTCAATGTTATAGATGGCCTTGCTTTTAGGAAGAGCAGCCAGGTCTCTGTAGTCGAGAATCTCATCTCCCAGCTTAGCCTGCAAGGAGACAAAGAGCAGAGCAGGCATGTGAGACCCTGCACAGAGGGCAGGCGCTTGGCAGCCATGTGGAGACACGAGTCTGAGCGTGGATGAAACGAGCCAAGGGGTCAAAGCCACCAGGGCAGGAGACCTCATGGTCACTGATGGCCGAGTCCCCACTGCCTCTCTACAAAGTGGGGGAGATGGTCCCTTGGGACAGCTCCATGGTCAAACAGGTGGTGCCTGTGACATGCCTGGCATTGGTGCCACCAGATAGTGAGATTCAGTCCCTGGCCTAAAAATACATACAGATATCGATGTATACATACAGATTAACACATACAAACACACATACATACACGTGTATGCATACACGTGTGTGCAAACATGCATGCACACATTTATGCACACACACAAATACATGGATACACGTGTACATACCAACACACATGCATGCGTGTATGCATACAAACACATATATACGCACTTGTGAATACACACAAGTACTACAAATACATGTGTATACGTATACACTCGTACACATACACACACCCATACACATGCTACACATATGAGGTTGGACAATTATGTTTACAAACTCATCCTAGAAAAAGTGCTACATACCTCATTGCTGAATATCCCTACGGTCACCTTCGAGGTACTCCCCTTGGGAAGCTATGCACCGATGCCAGCGCCTAGCCCACCCTTCAAAGCAATTTTGGAACTCTTTTTCTGCAATAGCCATCAGAGCTGAGGTCATATTACCCTTGATGTACTGAATGTCATCAAAATCTCTTCCTTTCAATATTTCCTTTATCTTTGAGTAAGAAGGAAGTCACTGGGGGCCAGATCAGGTGAGTAGGGAGGGTGTTCCAATACAGTTATTTGTTTACTGGCTAAAAACTCCCTCACAGACAGTGTCGTGAGCTGGTGCATTGTCGTGATGCAAGAGCCATGAATTGTTGGCGAAGAGTTCAGGTCACCTAACTTTTTCACGCAGCCTTTTCAGCACTTCTAAATAATAAAGTTGGCTAACTGTCCAGTTGGTGTAAATTCATAATGAATAATCCCTCTGATATCAAAACAGGTTAGCAACATCGTTGCAACAAGCTCGCGAACTAAATTGTCCAACCTCATACACTCATACAAACACACATACACACACCCTCTAACAAAAATGGGATCAGAGTACACCTTGTGCTTAACACGCTTCTAGGAGCACGTCAGGCACACTCCCCACGGTAACACGACAGCTCTGCACCGTTATTCACAGCGCCAGCCCAGTCCCGGATGTGCCAAACGCTTTTATTCAGGCAAGCCCTGGCTGCTGGATGAGGAGGCGAAGTCGAATATTCTTATACCATCATGACAGCAGCCGCGAGCACATCTTTTGTGCACTTGCTGCTACATAACCAGGGAGCTGCTGGGTCAAAGGCTAGCTACGTCCTCATCGAAGACAGGCTCCGAGTCAGCCTCTGAAAGTGTGCACCAACCTCCACCGGCAGCAGGGCTGGCCCCACACCTGATGCCCCCCCACCCCAGGATGCCCAGCCCTGAGGGCATCCTCAGCAATGACCCCAGGCCCCCATCTGCTCCCCACTCTTCATAGAAAGATTCCAACTTACATAGATCACACGGCTGGGAGACCCTGAGGTGCTGGAGGCAGGCACAGAAATGATGCTCTCGGAGGAAGTTCTGGTTTCCTGGAAAACGAGGGGACAGAAGGAGACTGAAAACAGAACCTATCAATGGGAAGGTCCTTCCAGAGGCAACTGTCACAGTCACACACCAACAGAAACGCCGGCTCACAAGACAGCTGTTTTCACTGGCAGGTGGAAAGAATTCTTAAAATAAACAGGCAGGCTTGAATGGATGACTGGAAAGCTATAATCAAACAGACACAGTGGGTGACACAGGCTACAGGCAAAGCAGAAAAGCTCTCAGTTCCAACGATCGCCAAGCTTTCACGGTGCAGAAATTATCTGTTTTTCAGAGGACAAGAGCAAGCGATGCATTTTCCAATGATTCTGTGTGTTCAATGGCAAAGGCCGTCTCTCGTCCCCAGCATTTTACTGCTCAGAGCTGCCACCTAAGTTACGGAGATGAGTGGGACTCATTCTCCCACCCCGGGCTCTGTTGTCAGACTTTGGGACGGTCTCATGACCCTAACGACCATTCTCCTGCCCTACTCCATGGCCCCACCCTTCACAGCCCTCTGGCTCCCCCTCCCCCAATGCCTTTCTCAGCACCGGCAGCCTTCGTGTCTTAGAAACGAGCCTCCTGAGGTCACTGCTGGCCACTCACCACTGAGCCCTTGGTCACGGCTCGGGCCTCTTGGTGGCTGTCACGCATGTAACCTGCTCGCATGCCCGCTGCTGTTTGGAACCACCTCCTCTCTCCCTCTGCGTGGACACTCTCCTTCTCCAGCTCCCACCCACTCGCCGCACCTGTGTCCATCCCACCTGCAGGCCGGGACCTGGCAGCTCCACACCCCTCTCCTGGCCCAGCACCCACCTCTGCCTGGACCGCCCCACACCTCCGACCTTCCCCATCTAACTGGAACCCATCTCCACGGAGGGCCTCCCCGCGGCCTCCCTCTCGCTTCCTGAGCAGGCCCTTTCCCCCACCCCCATCATTCTGTCCAGCCCCCCCACACCACCCGCTGCAGTCACACCAGCAACCTGGGAGGGGCCACGTTACGGGCTGAATTGTGTCCCCCCAAAACTCATGTGGAAGTCCTAACCCAGCATCCCAGAATGTGACTATTGGAGATGGGGCCTTTAAAGACATAACTAAGTTAAAATGGGGGGCCCGGGTCCTATCTGGCTGGTGTCCCCATCAGAAGAGGAGATGAGGACACAGACACACAGAGGGACGACCACGTGAGGACACCGGGAGAAGACGGCCAGGTACACGCCAAGGAGCGAGGCCTCAGGAGGAAGGCACCTGCCCTCCCCTGCATCTCAGGCTCCAGCCTGCAGGACCGGGAGGGAGTAAGTCTGCCGTTTAAGGCCTGGGTCTGTGGCGTTTTCTACAGAAGCCCCAGGACACTAACAGACTGTGGAGCCCTCCCCTCCCCAGGAGGACGTGCAGCTCCTCCTACACTCAGCACGACACCAGTGAGGATGGCACGACACCAGGACCAGACGCCAGGCCACACAAACCTGCAAGGCCCAGCGGGCGGTGCCCGGGCAAACCTGGGTGCCAACCTGGGTCTGCATCTAGAAGGAAGAGAACAGGAGAGGACGTGACGCTTGCTGGCCACCTCTTCCCGGACCTGCTTGCCACGCTGGCCCGCCCCCTCTCCGCGGCCCTGGTGTGGCCCTGGCATCCTCCAGGCTGAAGCTCGGGGCCGCCTCCTGGAGGCCTGCTCTGCTTCCTCAGACCCTCAGGCCCCAGCCCTCTATGTCTGCCTGTCCCCTCAGACCACAGGCTGCCCAAGGCCGGCAGGGGCTGGGGTCTCTCCACAGAGCTTGGCCTGACCCCATGGAGCAGTCCCGAGTCCTCAGCCACCCCCACGTAAGACATGACGTCACATGAAGATGGTGCCACTCCGAGACGGGGTGCATGGGGTCTGTTTTTCTTGATGTCCCTGTGGCCAGGTCACTTATTTTACTGGCCAAAATGATGTACGCATACATTTTATACATTTAAAAAACCCTTTGCATCTCAGCTTCCTTCTCTATAACATGGAAAAACCTCGCCGGAGGTGTTTCCCATTTCTGACGACCCAGAGATGCGGCCGTGAGGGGCTCGGCTCTGACAGGTCCTCCTTACTCCTGTTTCAGTTCAAGCGGGGGTCATGACAGGAGGCCCCTAAACTGGCGCTGTCCTCCGGGTCCCCAGGAGTACTTCCTGGCACATTAGGGGCCGCACCGAGCTATGTGGGCACCGCCATGACGGAGCCCTCGGGCTGTGTCGGCAGCAGCCCGGGGCCCAGCGTGCTTGAGCATGTTTAGGGTGGCCCTGAGCAAGTACGGGGGCCGCGCGTATGCCCCTCTCTGTGCCAGTCCCCAGCCCTGTGGAAAGAGGTCAGCAGCAGAGACTCCCCGGCCACCGAGTCCAGACGTGGGGGGGCTGAGCAGAGGCCCCCCCAGAGGCAGGACACCGGGGCCCCCCCTCTCTCTCTCTGCCCTCTCCAGTGCCCAGTGCTGGTTGTTACTCGGGGCCTTGTGCACCCCGACACAGGTGAAAGGGCCCCATCCGACCGCTCAGCCTGGCCCCGGGGAGGCACCGTTACAACAGCCACTCGGGCACTCGTTCTCACTAAAGTCACACACGAGTCTCATCGGCCCTGTGTGAGGGGTCTGACACCCACTCATTCCCACTTAAAGCCGATGGGTGGAGGCTCAGAGAGGGCTAGTGATTTGCCCAAGGTCACACAGCAGAGCAGAGGCACGGCAGGATTCCAATAGCATGGAGGGAACTGGCTCCTGGGGTCCCCGGAGCCCCCCAGGGCCTGGCACGTAGGGACACTTGTTAAACGACAGCTGAGCATACTCCCAAGATGGACGAGCTGGCGAGCTCTCATCCGATCACCAGGTAAGAGTGGAGCCACCCCAGCTGGGGGCTGGCTCACAGGGAGTTAGCGGGGCCCACACCACCTCTGCTGTTTCTCGGGGGCTGTCGGCCCTCTAGCGATGCCCAGGGCTGGCTGGGGCCGGCTAGCTCATGCTCACTAGCTGGCTCTCGTGGGATAAACAGCACAGGAGCAGCTCTCTCTCCCTGCCCTCCAGGCCCGCGTGGCCAGCTGGCCGGGAGAACTATCTCCAAGGGACACGAGTGAGAAAGCCATGTGTGCCTGCCCTGTCCACTCACGCGTGGCCCCACCCCGGCCGGCCCAGGCCCCGGAGGTTATTCTCATTTCTTGGGGAGACAGAAGAGTCCCTGAGGGACTGGAGCAGGGCTGGGACCAAGGGAGGGTGAACCTGGGGACAAACAGGGCATGACGGGGTCTACATCCTGTCCCAGGACACGGAGGGCAGCCTCCCAGCTGCATCCAGCGCTTGGGCACAGCACGGAGCGGGCAGCCGTTCTCAGGCTGCCGGCCTCTGGCCCAGGGCACCCATAGCTTCTGCGGGCACAGCCCAGAGAGCCAGCTCTGGCTATGCAGCCCCAGGCAGTGACGCCTTCCTCCTTCTCCGTCCTCCAGTTTTCGGAGGACTTCCCTTCTGTGGGGCCAGCAGCCACGGTATCGGTCATCATGGGCTGGCCTTCAGGCTGACGGCAGAGGCTGGCGGAGCTCCCTGCAGGCCCTGAAGCCAGCTCAGCAGCCAGGTCCAGAACCCAGGAGCCGGTGCTGGCCACCCTGACCTGTCCTTGAGTGGGCCTGCCATGGTCCTGGGCCTCCCTTTCCAACCCCAGCCAGTCTCGTGAGATGGCCCCCCGTGCACACATCCATGCACGTGTGTGGTCTGGACGTCTCTCGGCCTGCAGGTCCCTTTGCCCGGCCTTCAGGTCAGGATGGAGGGGTCCACAGACAAAGGTCAGGCCCCCGTGGTCACTTCAGGGTCATGGGTCATGGCTCTGTGAGGACGTGCTGCCTGGCCCATCTCTGAGGCCCGGGTGGCACGGGGGCAGTTTGCAGAGCGAATCAGCCAGTGAGAGGACGATGGACAGTCGCAATGTGCTGCCACTTACTGTGACCCTGGCCACACACATGATGCACTATGACTGTCGGTCCTGTAACTGCGGGAGGCACAGTAACGCCCAACCATGTCTGCGTCCTCATCTGCCAAACCTGTGACTGTCACCGTGTGTGACCAAAGGGACATTGAGATGGGACTGAGGAGCGTGAGGGGAGGTCCTCCTGGATCGTGGGGTGGCTCCATGTAACCGCAGGGTCCTTCTGAGAGGAGGGGCGCCGAGCGGTGTGGGCACAAGCAGGGCGGCAGCCCCTCCAGACCGATGACAGGAGCATGGCCCGGCGGCTGTTTCAGCTCCTGACCTCCAGACTCCGAGGCGATCCAGCCGTGCGTTTTGAAGCCTCTGCATTTGTGGTCATTCATTACAGCAGCCACAGGAAATGAACACAGTCACCAGCTTCCTCCCGCAGCCTTCCCTGCTCTGCGTCCCTAGAGCTGGGAGGACGCCTGCCACGTGGCTCTGCCCCCTCTTTGTCCTCCCACATGTCCCAGGCTCTGGGCTCAAGATGGGCGCCGTCCTGGCACCTACTCATATGGGACTGTCCTGGGTCCCCAGGCAGTGGGAGCACAGGGCCTGGCCGTGGGGAGTGACAGTTCTGGGAATTCAACCTAAATGGTGGTGGGCGTCACCTGTGGCACTTGGGGAGCAGTGGGACCAGCCACTAAAGTCCCCTGGGTCCCCTCCCAGCTGTGGGGCTTCCTTTGTCCCTTGCTTCCTTCCACGCTGTCATCAGCCCTCTCGCCTTCACCAAGGCTCTCCAGCTGTCACCCCAGAATGTGCCATTTGAGTTCGAGAGGACACCTGGGGTGACAGAGGAGCAGACATGGGTGGTGGCTCAGGCATGCTGCCAACCCTGGGGTCTCAGCAGCCACAGACCTGCCCTCGGACCCTGAGCCCTCACCATGGGGGACTGGCCCCTTCACTCCAGCCCCTCAGCTGCCTTTAGCCCAGGGCAAGGACCCCTGGTTCCAGCCCCTGGAGGGCGCCCCTCCCCTAGGCCTGAGGGTGGAAAGCGAGCGGCCACGGGGAGAGCGGTGCCCAGCAGTGCCTGACTCAGGGGTCTCATCTCTTCAGGAATGAAAGGTGGTCATCGTAATTTAAATTAAATCAGAGGCCTATAGCGACACTTTGAGTAGGACCTGGAGCAAAGCACCTGCATCGTGTTAAAATCTGGCAAAACAAGATCCCAGTTGGAAGGAGGCGCCTGCTCCGAGGAGGAGAGGGCTGAGACGCACTACCGACCTCCAGCCCAGCCTGGTCGCCACAGAAAGGGACCGAGCACCTGCGTGGCCCACATGTGAGGCTGCCGGAGGGGGTGGGGAGGCTTGGGGGGCACAGAGAGGAGGTACTGTCCTCCACAGAGCCCTCCCACCCCGGCCCAGTGCCCCCCTTCCCCAGATCCTTGTGGTACGCTGTGTGTCCCCATGGCATGCTGTGTGTCCCGCGACATGCTGTGTGTCCCGCGACATGCTGGGTGTCCCTGTGGCAGGCTACGTGTCCCCGTGGCATGCTGGGTGTCCCCATGGTCATTCAGTCTGAAGCTGCTGATCAGCACCCCCTTAACCGTATGACAATCACACATGAGTGGTCAAGAATACACCTGAGAAAATAGTGAATTCCACCAACCTTGTTTTTGTCTTCAGTTCTGGCTGCTTGTCGACACGCCGGGTGCCAGATGGAAGAACCTGGGGACAGATTCCCAAGAGGGAAGCGGTTAGTGTGATTTCCCCAAATGTGGGGGCCGTGGGGGAGTCAGGGGGAGGGAGCGGCAGTCCACACAGGGGCGTGCGCTTGCCCGCCGCCTCCCAGGAGCCCCTGGGCACCCTCTGTGCGGGTCCACGCTGGGCTTGGGGCACGCATATCACAGGCCCTGCCCAGGGGCTACATGAAATAAATGGACAAACACACCACTGTGAGCCAACTGCTCCCACTGGGAGCTGCACGGGGTCCCTCAGAACCTGGGAGGGCGCCTTGCCCAGCCAGGGGCAGCCAGACAAGGCTTCTTAGAGGAGGGATAACTAGGTGGCTTCAAGTTCAGAGACAGAGGAGAGAGAAGGGGCTGCCCGTGTGACCTCCGCCCACTCCTCCCGCTGTGTGTGGGGCAGCATCGGGGCTGACTGTGGCCATAGCTCGGCTGGAGCTGGGAAGAGAGGAGGGCTTTGGGCTCTTGGCTGGAGATAGGAAGGGAGGACCTCAGGGGGAACCTCAGGGGTGGGGTGAGGAGCAGGGCTGGGGGCTGCGAGCCGAGCATGAAGCCCTGGGCCCGACCCTGTCACTAATCCACTGTGTCGCTGAGCCGTCTCCTGCCTCAGTTTCTTCACCTGCCAGCTCTGCTCAAAAGCCACAACCAAGGTCACCAAGGGCCCCGTGGGCCTGGCGCTCTGCTCTTTTCTAATTCTACATCAACTTCCCCGAGTGTCAGATTTCTCCCACCTGTGGACAGGGCCAATGATAACCCCGCCGCGTAGGTCAGTGGGAGATTCTAGGAAAACGAAGTGGGCTCATAAGGTATTGGAAAGGTGCTTTGTACGCCGTCACACACACATGGTCCACCATCACGACATTTCTCCAAATGGCTCATGTGTGTCAGAGCTCCTTGCCCCCCATCATTTGGGCCCAGAGCACTTGCTCTCCCCGCCCTCCAGGGAGAGCCTCCCTGAACCTCAGCCTGAACCACACCAGCCGCCCCAGCGAGCCACACTCAGCTCATGCGCCCTCTGCTGGCGGCTGTGCTGCAGTGTCTGGGTTTATGCCCCACGGGTGCCACACCCGCGGTGGAGGTAGGGGCCGTGTCCAACCCGCTCTCGCATCCCCAGACAAGCCGCGTGGGGCCTGGCGCATAGCAAGGGCTTAGCAGCGTGTGGAAGGAGGCAGCTACACCCCTTTTTGCTTGCAAAGCTTTCCAGGTCATGGGGGCTAATGAACTTACACTGCTCCTTCGTGGCAAATCAGGGTTCCCAGACAGACCATGATGGGGGGCGAGGGTAGGGTGGGGTGGGGGTGGAGGGTGTTAAACAATTTATTTAAAAAATGGTTTATGATTATAAAGGTAATAGATGTTCCTTATTCAAAAGTAAAGAAACCTAACAGAGTATAAGTAAGAAAATTCCATCTGTGATCTCCCACCCACTTTCCCACCCGCTTTTGGTTGGGCTGCTCTCCAGTACACACTCACGTATCACAGTGTGGACCGTGGTGCACATACGCAGCTCCTTATCCTGCGACTGTTGCTTTAAAATGTCCTGAACATCCCCCCCCACACACACACACCCGTACAATTAAATACCAAAAGCGTAACTTGAAGGGCTGTATAACGTTCCATCGTGAGGACAAGTGAGAATTTATTTGTCTGCTCCTCTCCTGTTGGCTCTAGTGGTTTATTTCTAAGTAACGTTCCGGATGTTCCACTGTCTAATTCACTTAAGGACTTCCTAGGGCGTGGGCATTTTTAAGGCTCTTGATGCGCACTGGTGATGTCCCAATTGTCACCCCCGTCGGCCAGGTAGGAGGCCCATTTCCTCAAGCCTCACAACGCTGGGGGACGTGCCCTTCTGGGGAAAAAACACCATCTAACTGTTATTTTAATCATTAGTGAGAGTCAACATCCCACCCCTACATTTTTTGGAAAGGGTCTATGGAGGAGGAGGTGCGTCCAGTGGAGGGGGGGGGTGCTGGGGAGGGGTGCCCGTCTCATCTTCCTCAGAGGCCGTGGGGCTCGTGGGGCTCGCTAAGACCCTTGCTCCTCAGAGCTTTTACCCTACATGGTTCACCTGTCAAATCGCACCTGCGCGGAGCCCAACATCCAGGTAGACTCGGCACGGGGTCTCGGGGTGTCCAGGTAGGGTGGGGGGCAGAGCCCCCAGAAAAGGCCCCTGGCCCTGGGACTCCAGTGCTGCATGGCGCAGAGCAGGAAAACCTCCCACCTGGTCTGACCGCTCATCTGACCATCTGACCAACTGGAAAATCTGAGGCTGGGGGAGGGGACAGGACTGGCTTCAACATCCCACAGAAAGCCATGGCAGGACCCGCTTTAGAAATAGGGTGCCAGCCTCAGCCCAGAGCCGTGAAGAGCATCTTTGTTCCCTGAAACTGGACCCCGTGATGGCAAGCTCGTATCCCTGTACCAGCGCCATTGTGCTTGGCATCAGGAGGCCTGAAGGCACTATTTACCGTGAGGGCAGACGCCTTGGATAGGGGCACCCCTCACCACCCAGACTTCCTAGCACTGCTGGGAGGGGCGCAAAGGACCCCTTTCATGGGCCCTCCAGCAAAGACTCAAGGAACAAGAGGGGACACTGGGGACGAGGCCGTCCTAGCTGACATCACTCCATGAAGTTCGGCCTCAGAAAGGGAGGCCTGTCTGGCACACAGCCCCCAGATAACGCTGCATGAGGTCATTAAATGGCCCATCTGCGGGGCAGTGTGTGGCTCTCCACCTGCCTGGCTCTGCTCGCCTCCGGGGTCACTGGTGACAAAGAAATCATTGAAAAGAGACTGTGGCTAAAGGGCTAGGTCTCAACATCCACCCCGTCCTCCCCTGAGGTCCTCAAGGAGCTGTCCCACCGTCACCACCGCCCCGGCACCGCCTGCCGGCCCGCCGGGCGTGCTCAGGGAAGCCTGCCCGGACCTGCTCCCCCAGCTCCCTGCTGCGCGGTGGGGCTTCCTAAGTAGCCAGATAATCCATGTGACCCACCAGTTCACAGCCAGCTCATGGAAGGGGCCCGAGAGGTGCTCGCGCCCCGCCCTGGGGGCCGAGCAGCACGTCCGTGCTCTTACCTTGAAGGTACATCTCCTCGCCCTCTGCGAACATCCGGCCACACCTGACACATAGTGCACACGACGGGTGGTAGTGCTTCTCCCCCGCCTGCGAGAACACACACAGGGGTTTCCACTCGAGTACCGGTCCCCGAGCCAGCAGCGCGCCCGCACACAGGGGAGGCTGGAAGGTGTGCTGCGTGGCAGAGCGTCCACAGAGGCCGCATCCAGGGGGCGCCCCAGGGTGCTGTGTGTGAAAGCTGGCTCTGCCCGCTGGGGACCATGTCTGGGAGCAGAGACCCAGCCACACCGCCTGGCCTACGGGAGCAGGTGTATCACCAGCCCCCCGCTCAGAGGTCGAAGGCTCAGCCACCCCCATTAGGCTGGGGGTGCGGGGGCAGGTCCTGTTCATCTGTGTATCTGGGGGGGGGCGGGAAGAGGAGAAAGGGGAAGGGGGGCGGAGCTAACACTATTTCCCAGCTGGAGGGACTAAAGCGGTGAGGATAAAACTGATTAATAATTTTCTTATGTATCCTTGTACTGTCCAGTTTTCTCAATTAGCATTAATTACTTTTATAATTCTTAAAATCCTTTAAATTAGATTAAAATATCAATACTGAAATAACCTAAACAAACCACATTGTTTGGTTTGGCTTAGTTCTACATGGTGCAACGCCCCTCCCCCCAAATCACCCCAAAGTATTGTATCCAGCTTCCCTTCACAGTGACTATTTCTTACCCCACAGGGAGGCGGGGCTGCGGCCAGCTGCTAAATGTAGATGCTAATCCCCGTGTTTCTCTCTTTCCTAAAACGGGAAGGAGTCTAATCACCGCTTCCCGAATGTGAATGATTAATAATCACTTTCCTGAACAAGCAAGTAATGGGGTAAAAATTCATTACACACATCTTACTTTTCCTCCCCTTACCCACTGGTGCCTTTGGTAGAAACCAGGCCCAAAGGTGACCCCTGCGTGGTGGGGAGAAGAATCCAGAACACGCTTGGAACAGCAGCCAGGCACTAAAGAGCAGATTCCTTTTTTTACAAAATTCAAAACTAGGCAAGAGTTGGGGTGGTGGCTGCCCTTAGGGGCTCCGGGGGCGCCTGGGGGGCGGGGCACACGCTTTCTTGATCTGGGTGCTGGTTACATGGGCGTGTCCGGTTTGGGAAAATTTAACAAGCTGCACATGTGTGATGCAGTCCTCTGTGGGTGCCACACGCCAGTGAAAGTTTCCCCGCAAAACGGACCAATGACCTCAATGTAAGAGCTAAAAGTATAAACCTCTTAGAAGAAAACGCCGGAGTACAGCTTCATGAGCCCAGATTTGGCAGAGGGCTCTTGGATCTGACACCCACCATAGATAAATCGGACTTCATAAAACTCACAAACTTCTGTGCAACAAAGGACACCATCAAGGAAGTGGAAAGGTTAAAAAGTGCAGGATGGGAGAAAATACTTGCAGATCACAGATCTGATAAGGGCTCAGTATCCAGAACACACGAAGGACTCTTACAGCCCAACAACAAAAAAGACAAACAGTCCAATTAAAAGTGGGCCGAGGCCTTGAACACACATTCCTCCAAAGAAGACACAGCAAGGCCGAGAAGCGTGTCAGAGCCGCTCAACGTCACTGTCACTAAGGAAACGCAAACCCATCCGCAACGAGCCCGCAACTCACACCCACCAGGGTGACGGCAATAAAAACGAAACAAAACAAAAATTGGAAAATAACAAGTGTTAGTGGGGATGTGGAGAAACGGGACCCTTGTACAATGGTGGGAATGTATAGTGGTGCAGCTGCCGTGGAAAACAGCTTGTCAGAGTCTCCAAAAGTACAGAATTATCACAGGACCCAGCAATTCCATTCCTAGAGGCGGAAGAATAATGAAGAGAACAGAACGGGAGAAATGAAAACATGGGCCCACACCAAACATGTATATGAAGGCTCGGAGCAGCATGAGTCTGTCTCCAAAAGGTGGAAACACCCAAATGTCCACCAGTGGGTGAGCAGGTTAACAAAATGTGGTCCATCCACACGCTGGAGTACGACTCGGCCGTGAAAAGGAACGATGTCCTGACACGGGGCCCCGTGATGTCTTACAAGGACGTTGCTGTCCTGACGAGACACCAGCGCTGTTTCTCTGCCATGTGAGGACACGGGGAGGCGGCAGCCATGTGCAAGCCAGGACGTGGGCCCTCACCAGGAACCGAATGGGCCGGAACCTCGATCATGGACTTCCAGCCTCCAGAACCGTGAGAAAACAACTGTCTGTTGTTAAAGGCACACGGTCTATAGTGTTTGTTACAGCAGCCCGAGCAGACTAAGACAGGCTTATGGAGGCAAAACCACAGGTATCCTCACTCCTGTCAATCACCGTCCACTTCAGTCCCTCTCACAGCGGCCGCAGTGACGGGAGTCCCACGTCACTGGAGCACTGCTGGACTCCCAGCTCTTTCAGGGCCGTGTCCTCCCAATTACTGTCCTAGAAGGGGCTCACACATCAGCACCGGGAGTGTCATCAGTGTAACCCCCCCAACCCCCAGCCAGGCAGATGGCCCAGGCCCTTACCCAGGTGGGGCTCCAGATGACTCAGGTTTAAAAGTATATTAAAAGCCCATGAGATTTTCTAGTGCGTGGTTTTAAAAAGATGTCTTGTGCCTTCTGACAAGTGGCTGTCATCTTTAACAAGACTGAAAAAGGCTCATTAGGAACACAGGCGCACAGCCTCCAGGGGCACGGAGCAAACACTATTCCCCAACAGGTCAGAGTGGGGGGCTCAGCAGGTCCCACTGCAGCTGCCGTGGGGGACATGCAGGCCGGGGCCAGGCTCCAGAAACCTTGCCCGCCCTGCAGAGGGGACCAGCAACCTCTTCCTCAGGGCTGAGAAGCACAGAGGGACTGGCCCTGGCTTGTGAGGTGCCTCGCACCCCCGAGGCGGCATCCCCTGTTCCTCCCTGAACCTGTCCATGGCCTTGTCCATTCCCTGGAGAAAAGGCCATGCCTCCACCTGCTTTCCAAGCCCTCCCGGATTCCACACTGCGGAGAGCTGCACATGCACGTCCTCCAGCCCAGGCCGGCCAGCTCCCCGTGGCTACACAGTACATTTACTGCCCGATTCAAAGCTTCAGTTTCCTCTTTGAACGACCAGAAGCGAATCCAGACCTTACAAGACCTAATCATCAGAGTGCATGGATCAAACAGCATTTACAGAGAAGCTAACCAGCCCGTCGGCAGGCGCGATGCAGCTGTGAGAGCAGCTGGCGCCTGCAGTCTCCCCCGGTTCTCTGCAGCCTGAGACCCTCCGGGGGCTACCTGACCCTGAAAGAAGACGCATCTCCTCCCTACGCTGGCAAAGCACTGCGTGACCTGCACCCCTCCCAGAGCCCCTGACCGCACTCCTGTCCCTCCCCGTTGCTGACCCCACCTGTCCACCCAGCCTCCTCCTTTGTCTTGGAACATGCTCACTCTCGCTCGGGGTCCCTGCGGGGTCTCTGCGGCAGGGTGGCAAGGCTCCCTGCTCGCTCTGTCTCGCCGTCTAGCTCCATCTAGGGCTTGGGCCTCAGGAGGACTGAGCGCCGTCCCCTCCTCTGCTGTCCGCAGGCCCCAGGGCAGAGCTGCACCCAGAGGTGGTGCCCAATAAAGACATTCAGAACGGGAAACAGTGCCCTCCAGTTGTTCATCAGTGGTCCTAGAGGACTACAGCGGGGCTCGGGCCGAGTGAGTTTGGGGGCAGAGGGATAATCGATGCTACACCCGCAGGCCAGCACATCAAGGCTCTAAGGGGCCCTGAAGAGATGTCTGCTCAGCACCCTAGCCTGCGGCCTGGGCCCGGCTGACCAGGAAATACCGTGACACCAGTGTTGACAATGTTAGGGCCCAATATTTGAGGATAAGGACCAGAGGCACTGACTCCTTATTGGGTGGAAAAGTAGGGATGTGTTATCAGACAAAAGGCAAATCAGTGTGTGTGTGTGTGTGTGGTGTGTGTGCGTGGTCAGTGTGTATGTGTGCATGTGTGTGTGTGCGCGTGTGTGGTATGTGTGTGTGTGTGGTGTGTGTGTGCTGTGCATGTGTGTCGGTGTGCATGTGTGTGCGTGTGTGTGCGTGCGTGCGTGGTGTATGTGTGTGCGTGGTGTGTGTGTGCTGTGCGTGTGTGTCGGTGTGCATGTGTGTGCGTGTGTGTGCGTGCGTGCGTGGTGTATGTGTGTGCGTGGTGTGTGTGTGCTGTGCGTGTGTGTCGGTGTGCATGTGCGTGTGTGTGTGTGTGTATGGTGTGAGTGTGTGTGTGTGCATGTGCGTGTGCGTGTGTGGTGTGTGTGTGCTGTGCGTGTGTGTTGGTGTGCGTGTGTGTGCGCGTGTGTGGTGTGAGTGTGTGTGTGTGGTATTTGTGCTCTGTGTGTGTGTGTGCACGCGTGCGCACACATGCACACATGCTCAGTCTATAAGCATGACTTCTAAATGCTAACAGTAGTCTGGGTAATGGTATTCATCATGCATGATTTTTTTGGTGTATTATATGATAAACAAGTATTCCTCCTGAGTGTGTTCTTTAAATAAATGCATTAATTAAGTTTTTAAAATAGAGAAAGGAGTTGGGGCCTGGGAGTGGACTTCACCTCTGTCCTGAGGAAGCTTTTGTTTGTTTGGAACATTTGGCTTGTTTTCTCCCAATGACAGAAGTCACACCTGCTTGTGAGGGTAAATGGAAAATGCGAAAAGAAGAAAGGAAGCAAATAAACCAGCGTCCCAGAGTCTCAGGAGACGGTTTACTGGGCGTGGAGAAATGTTTCTCTGGATGCCTGACCCGGGGCAGGGTGCACCAGTGGCCCCTCTCCCATCTGGTCTCCTCCTCCAGGGCAGGCAGGGGTCTCTGTCACCACCATCTCCATGAACGCAGCCCCCAGCCCAGGCTGGGACGCCTGAAAGGGTAAGGTGAGTGGTGGACTGAGGAAGGAAGGACGGAAGGGAAGGTAGAAGGAAGGACGGAGAGAGGAAAGGAGGAAGGGAGGAAGGAAGGAAAGAAGGAAGGGAGAGAGGGAGAGAGGGAGGGAGGGAGGAATTGTCTCAGAGGGACCCAGGCCTTCTTGTTACCATGGGGACAGGCAGGCTGCAGGAGGCAGGTGGGCTGAGCCAGCAGCAGCCCTCCCCAACCCCACCCCTCACCTGTGCAGGGCAGCCTTCGAGCTGCCACCACTGAGAACAAAACAGAGAAGGAGGTGGGGGGTAGGTGTGTGGGATGACAGAGCAAGGGCTGAGCCGGGAACTCGCCCACTCAGAGCCTCCTCCCCTTACCAAAGGCTGGTCTAGTGGGTCTCGTTACGCTGCTGTCCCCTGCAAGTCCCCACCACCTTCCAGCTCTCTCGCGGGTGACGCCATCCCCTGGAGCCCCACTGCCACGGGGCTGTTCCAGCCACCACCTCCACCCACACCCCAACCCACCTGCGTCCAGCATGGAGCAGGCTCATCGAGAGACACCCTGAGACACGCAGGATGCGGGAAAGAAACACGCAGTGGGGAACGCTGCACGTTTAGGAGGGGAAGAGCCCCGCTGCTGCATCCGATGCACATTTCACAGGCGATCGCTGCTGGCGCCCAGCATTAAGATGGCACTCCGCCCGTCACACACAGACCAGACGCGGCACAGATTGAGGGCTCCTGCGGGCAGCAGGAAGGGCCTAGGCTGCTCTCCCACTCAAGCTCCACAGAGAGGAAAGTTCTGAGTGACACCAAGCATCTTGGGGGCAAAATGGGGTGCTGGGGGAGGG
>NW_017732027.1:446745-448700 GCF_001890085.2 Hipposideros armiger
GGGGACTGCTCCCCTCTGCAGAGCTGGCTCGTCTCCGCCCGCCCGCCCGCGGCTGCTGCCTCACCAAGGAGGGTGTTCAGAGCTTTGCAGAGCCCGCCGCCGACTCAGTCAGCCCTGAGCTCCCGGCAGAGGCGAAAACAAAAGCATTAATCTTCCCAGGGAGGCCTTTCATCCTCCACTGCAGATGAGGAGGAAAAACCCAGACCTGTTTTTCTCCTGCTCCTTGCAATTAAGATGGTCCTTCCCAGTCAACCAGATGCACCCGGAGGGGCCCTATCACAGGCACCAAACTCCCAGTCCTGCATTTGTTCCAGCATTAAACATCAGGGATGCTTACCCTGTGCACGGGGTCATCCTGCATTCCAGGTCCACCAAGGGGAGGCCTGCTGACTGTCTCCAGACAATCTCCCCCCCACTCCCCACCCCCCGTCAGTTACCAGAGGGCCAGCACTGAGCTGGGGGACACTTCACAGACATGTCCCTCGAGTCCCTGAGGATGTTACTGGAGCACTTGCCCAGGGCCTGGAGAAGAGGGGCAGGCAGTAGGGTTTGGTCAGGTCTGTCCCCTCCCAGGGTGCAGGGGCCGCTGCCCGGAGGTGTCAGGAAGCGGGCCAGGCCAGGTTCACACACACGAGGCCCCAGTTCAGCCCACCTGAGCCCACTTTAGGCCATCAGGTGCTACCAAGTGGTGGGGGTGGGGGTGGGGGTGCCAGGAACCTGGGCAGCCTGGGTTCAAGTCTGACTTGGCCATCTGCTTCTGGGTGGCCAATGGCCCAGCACCAGCCAGATGCCAGGTGCCAGGTGCCAGGTGTGTGGCACCAGCTGGTCCCGCTTGCTCTCTGGGGGGTTTGGGGGGCAGGGAGGACCACAGGCGTGTGCGGGTGAGGTGGTGGGTCCTTCCTGAATTTGGTGTTGATGGTGGAGCTTTAGAGCCACCTGCACTTCCGAGGAGGACTGTGCGTCAGCCAGGTACCCTGGGAGGCAGGGGGGACAGACGCAGGCCCTGCGGGAGCCCAGGCGCAGAGGCCCCAGGCAAGGAGGGGGCCGGAGGGGGTCCCAGGCTCAGTCCCCGGTGGCAGGTCTGAGAGCAGGCAGAGCGCGGGGAGAGAGGCTGGTGGCCGAGAGGCAGAGACCAGAAGCCAGCGGCTGTGAGGGGAGGAGAGAGGCTGATGTCAGATGAAGGGCTTCCTGTCAGGTTGTGGGTGTTTTGTTTTTTTAAACAGGAGAGACTTGAGCTGTTTAAAAAGCCACTGGGGAGGAAGTCTTTTGAGAGGGCAGGTGTGTGTCCAAGGGAGGAAAGGAGATGGCAGGGTCAGGGTCTGGAGAAGGTGGGGGCTGTGGCGAGGGCAGGGACCTGAGTACAAGTGGGGGATGTGGGGGAGGAGGGACAGCACCTTTGGCAGAAAGGGCGGGAGAGGGGTGAAAACGGGGAGCTTTGCAGACAGCGAGCCAGGGAGGACGGTCCTGAGGGACACCGGGACCCTTCTCTCTGTTAAGTGGAAGACAAGGTCATTGTCGTGGAGGAGGGGGCAGCTCGGGAGAGATTGCAAGGTCTGGAGTAGTGTTTGGGGGACAGGGAGGAACACGGTTTGCACGGCTGGGCAGAGGGGCAGGCGCCCCCACCCCCACGCCCCAGCACTGGTGCTGTGGCAGGAGTGGGAGACTCCCACGGAGCTGGGTGTGAGCAAGGGCTGGGTGAGGGGAGACGAGGAGGCCACGTGAGGTGTCACTGCCGGTTACGGGGAAAGCGTCATCATTTGTTCATGTTCAGAGGATGTGACTATAGCATCAGGTATCCCCAAGACCAAGGAAAATCATTACAAGACAGAACGTCAACAATCTCATCATGCGACCACTTGCACTAATCAGGCAGAAAAGCGTGGAGACCCCAATGTACAAACCGGCAAAGTTCACGAAATATAACTATTGGGTTGTCAGAAAAGTCATGACGCATG
>NW_017732027.1:449796-450743 GCF_001890085.2 Hipposideros armiger
CAAAAATACGTCATGACTTTTCTGACAACCCAATAAAATACATGAACTATGATTGGCTAAAAATGATAGAACAGACCCAGCCTCACCAGGGATGGAAGAAAGGCACATTCACGTGAGTGTCAGATTGGCTCAGGACTTCATAAAGATTGCACCCCCAATGGGAGATGGGGAGTATTCTATTCTGTTGATAAGCGTAAATCAGGATAATCTCTCTGGAAAGCAATTTACAAGCATCGAGAGCCCTTTAAACGTTCATGGTGGTTGACTCAGCTTCTACCGTTCTGTGAATTAGTCTTAAGGAAAATTAGATGTGCAGTAAAATGAGATGTCCACCTCTGTGTTATTTACAGTAAAAAAGGGGTGAGTGGTGCCATGTCCAGCAACAAATGATCAGGTTGGCAAATTCTGGTCTAGTCCTATGACGGAATATGATGAATGTTGGCACATGCTCACATACGGACGAGCTTTGAAAATGCTATGCTGTGTGAAAGAAGCCAGCACGTAGGACCACGTACTGTCTGATCCCATTCCTGGGACGTGTCCAGAGCGGGGACCTCCACAGACGGGAAGTAGGTGGGTGATGGCCACGGGCTCAGCAGTACGGAGTAATAGCTAAGGGTGTACGGTTCTTGAGGGGTGATGAAAGTGCTAAACTGACCTTTGGGGATGGTTGCACAACTCTATGATGATACCAACAGCCACTGAATCGCACACTTTAAATGGGTGAATTATGTGGTACGTGAACTATGTTCTAGTAAAATTAAGACCCATAATACAGAAAACAAAAACATGGGACTCTGTTAAATAGGAAATGTGTGTTGATAAAAATCAGGATAGAATGTTCTACAAATGGTTTGATATCAGCGGTGACTGATTACATGGAGAGAGGAAAAAACCTGGAAGAAAACCAGCCAAAAAGTTGGGCTCACTGGGATTGCGTTATCAGT
>NW_017732027.1:453343-456736 GCF_001890085.2 Hipposideros armiger
GGGGTGGCAGAGGGTCTGGCTGTGCCGGGAGGAACAGGAGGGCCACACGGGGAAGTGCCCACTCTGCATGCGTGTTTAGAGTGAGCCTCCTCCGCCCAGGTGCTGGTGGTGGCATTGGGAACTCAGTGATGAATAAGCCATCATTCGAGGTGCTGCTCCTGAGAACCTGGGCAGCCTGGGGTCAGTTGCTTAAACGCTGAGCCCCACGGATTGAGCTGTGAGAAAAACAGGCCGTGAGCGGGGTCACTGATGGGAGATAATGCCAGCCCAAGGCCTGGTACTGTCTGCCCCGTGCCAGCAGCTCATTTAAAAGCCACTGCCATCCTCATGAGGTCAACCTTCTCCAGGTGACAGGGATGCCTGCAGGAGGGGATGGGCCTGCTACGCGTGACAAGCTCCCAGGTGGTGCCCTTCCTTCACAGGAGAGGAAGCTATAAACTGGACCCTTGAACCTCAGGGTCCCTATTACTCCCCACAAATGGGTGCACATACAGCAAACCCAGGCGGTTCAAAGATAAATGTCTCCATGGCAACACCAACGCGCCCTCCTTGTCACTTCTGGGACAGTCTGGAGGCTGCTAAGTAACGTAGCACAGCGTGGGCGACCTGCCTGCCACTCACGTGAGCGGGGCTGCAGCATCCTGGGGTCCGGGCATTTACTTTATTCGGAAGCGTCTGTCCAGCAGACTGCCCTATCTGAGTCACTTCCCCATCCCCTCGGCTACGACAGAGGCAGCAGCTCCTGGCCCGAGTGGCCAGAGACTCGCCCAGTCTGGACACAGGCTCAACTTGGATAGGGGACTTCTACGGAAAATGGTTTATTTTGAGATAATTGTCGAGTCACCCGCAAAAAACAACACCCTTCGTGCAGAATTACAACACAAGGTCGCCCAGGAAGTTGACGTGGATCACCCAGTGACCTGACTCCCCTTCCCCAGCGTGACGTGCGTTGGCGTGCAGGTGCACACGTACGTGTGTGCACACATGCGCATGTGTGTTTCATTCCGTGCAGTCTTATCGGAGGACTTTTTCTAACCCCGTCGGTTCCCACGATGGTTCTGTTCCCTCAGAGCATCAAGAACTGGGACAGTGTTGCAGGAAAGCGGCCCAAAGCGCCCCTAACTCGAGGAAGGAGCCACTGCACCCTAACTCTTCCCTCCCCTGTGCTGTCGGGGCTCGCCTGCCTCCGTTCCGAGCTCTGGGACTAAAACGCACGCCTTCTGCAGACCAGCTGCTCCCTCCGCACCCAAACCAGCCATCACAGCATCCTGACCTCATGTTGGGGACACTGTATCAGCCAGTGGGAGCTGCCCGATGGCCCACACTGCAGAAGCCTGAGTGTGGGGCTGAGTTGTCACATCTGTGACAAAGGAGGCTGGCCAGCACTATCTTTTCCTGGCTCTGTTGCTGGCATCAGCTGACTTCCACTTTGCATTCTGCAGGAGACCCAGGTGCCACCAAGGGGGTGAATTCCACGGGGAGGGTGACACCCAGGGATGCACACGGGAGGGCATGTTACAAAATCAAAGATGGGGGCGCTAACATCTGCTTCAATCAACCGAACGGAGCTGGAGTCTCTCTGTGAACTGTATTAGGGGAGCCAGGCTGGTGGGGAATCTAACATGCCAGGTCCGGTGTGCTCCTCGCCTACCAGCGGGACATGGAAGGCAGAGGGCTGCAGCACACAAGCAGGACACCGGCGGGCGTCCCGGGGCGCCTCCCCCACTCACTTGCTGATGTATTCAGCGCTCAGCTGCTCCCCGCAGGTCTTGCACTTAAAACAGCCCAAATGCCAGTGTTTGTCCAAAGCCACCAGGGACTGGCCGTTTTTTATTTCTGTGCCGCAGCCCCCACAACCTGGAAAAAGATGAGAACACACGTCAGCTGCGGGCTGAGAGCCGTGGGTGCCTGTGCCACTGGGTCTCTAGGCACCACGACAGCAGTCAGGGTGGGCCCAGGGCAGCGCCTGCCTGCCCCTGCCTCGCTCTCACTCTGCCCCACGTCCACAGGCCGGTGACACGCCAGCTGGCATGGGCTCTTCTGTGGGAGCCATCTCCTCCTTCTTCAGGCAAGAAGGCTGTATTGAGCACCCACTGCATGCACGCCATGTCCTGGCCCCTGGGATGGGCAGCCCTTGACCACACATAGGAGCCCAGACTTCAGTGTTCTCCTAATGGCTCTCCCAGAGGGTTCGGACGGTCTGGAATTAGCTGTGCGGAGGGAGCTGGGTATGTGTGCTGCAGGGAGAGGACCAGAAGGAGGCCAGGGAGGCTTCCTGGAGGAGATGCTGGGAGTTGGCCATAAAAGCAGGGGTGGCACACGGGGTGGGGGGCACGGCCTGGGCAAAGGCTCAGGAGCAGGCGCGCCCAGAGACTTCTGGCTCCCTTCCTCATGCTCATCCAGTGATTCATTCTGACAGCTGCTGCTTTGGGGCTGAGTGTTGTCAGGCCCCCCACCGGGCTCTGCAGAGGCCCCTCCCCAACACTGCTCAGCACCCACTTACTCCAGAGGCCCTGGGACAGGTGTGAGCTGCCGCCCGACAGGGGCAGGGAGCACTTCTGGCACATGCACTCCTTCCCATTGAAGGTCACTCGGTCCCCGGGTGGAAACGGCAGCCTGAAACAAGAGCGGGTTACACGCCAGCACTACCTTTTGCTCTTCTCAGGGGGGAAGGGGAGCCCCACCCAGGTCCTCCTGTCACCTCCCCCCTGGAATCTCACGGACAGGCGCCACAGGCCAGGAAGCAAGGCCTCTCCATCTAGGCCCTGCCATGTCCCTGCTGTGTGACTCAGGCTGGTCACTGGCATCTGAGCCTCAGTTTCCTCGTCCGTGTCAGCAGGCAGAGTGACAGTGCCCTGGGGAGGGGCAGTGAGGCACACGGCCCTCCACCAGGCAGTCTTCACCACTGGCCTCCTCCACGCGACCCAGACGCCTCTGACTCTTCCCCAGCCCAGAATGCTTTTTTAAATATCAGTTCAATAATAATAGTAACAGGTACCGTTTATCACGCCCCTGCTATGTGCCAGGTGTCAGGTACATGACAGACACCTTACATGAAGGCCTCATTTCATAACTTTAGGACCTTTGTCCAAGTTGGCATTCGCTTCATTTCTTCTCTATAGGTGGGAATGCTGATGTTCAGAGAGGATGGTTAACTTTTCCAAGGACACACAGCCAGTGCAGGTCAGAACCAGAGTCAAACCAAGACCTGTCTGGCTCCAGAGCTCCACCTGCTTGGGCCTCTAAGAAGGCAACATGGCAAAAGCATGCCCTGTAGACACCAAGGAACTGTACATTAGGTCTGTCTTTATTTAAAAGTTTGGCATTCTGGGGCCGGCAGAGTGGCTCAGTTGGTTAAGAGCTCGCTCAAGAGTTTGAGCTCTGAGCAACAGC
>NW_017732027.1:462061-465406 GCF_001890085.2 Hipposideros armiger
AGTCCTGAGCTGCCTGTGCCCCAACCTATGAAAACAGTTGTTTCGTATATTTTGTCCAGTTTTCTAGTGGTTTACAGTGGATGGTAAATCCAGTCCCAGTGTGAGAGAGCTGCCTAATATTATTTTTTAAATAGCGGATTATCCAGAGGAGATCTTTCAAACCCACTGTGATTAAGTCAACCCTCGTCTCTAAGCTACATGCTCAGAAATCAAACAGTCAGCTAGTCCCTGGGGGGACTCTAACCCACACACGTGGCAATAACACACAGTGACTCTCTCATTAGAAATGTTCCTGTCATTATTCCTCCCTCAGCATCCTCCTGACAAAGCTTCCATTTCTGTCTAGCGCACCTGCCGTAACTAGACAACGGCTTTGGGGACAGCACTGAAAAAGTCCCCGTTAAACTGGGTGCGGTGACAGACAGAGATCAGAGCAGAAAGTAAATTCTGGGGTTTTATTCTTTATTTTCCAGAAACGGGACATCCCCCCTGGAAGAACTGTGTCTGGGGCCGTGTGTGTGTCGGGGGGTTGGGGGGGAGGTACGCCCACGTGGGAAGGCTGCCTGCTGGCCTCTCTGCTAAGCCCCCCGAGGTGCAGGCAGAGAGGGGTGCCAGATGTGATCCTGCTGCTGAGGGTTGGCACCTCAGTCATTTCAGTGCATGCCTGCTCTGTGCCAGGCACCCGGGACCCACATGGCGCTCACACCAGGCAGCTCCAGCGACACACTGCTAGAGGAGTGTGGGGGCCCGGGAGGGTGTCCTCTCACAGTACAACTGGGGGACAGGAGGGAGGGGAGGAGCCACTCTCACGGGCGGGAGAGACTCTGGAGAGGCACCTCCTGTTGCCCTGCAGTGTCTCTAGGTGCTGAGCCCTGTAGGGTCTCTGCTAATGCATGTCCAGGTCACCAGTGCCAGCCCAGGGCCTGGCCACGTGTAGGCACTTAGAAAAGACTGGTCGAATGAATGAATGAATGAATGAATGAATGAACAAACTAGAACAGGCTATGACGCTCCTCTCAGCCAGGCTGAGGAGCTTGGAAGCCATGGGGATGGTGTGGAGGAGTGACAGGGAGAGAGGAGGCAAGGACCCCAGTCAGGCAAATCTCGAGGCCTGAGCTTAGGCAGCAGCTGGGTGGATTCTGGAAAGGCAGGGACCTTGGAAGACGCCCGTGCTCGGGGCTCATGCGCCTGGCGGATTGGTGGACCTGTGCCGCCCACAGATTGGGGACACGGGGAGTGAGGCAGAGTGTGCAGGTGGGACGTGCCCAGACAGCTGTCGAGCGTTGGTGGGTGTGCATGGAGGCGCTGAAGTGTGGGCACCCCAGGCTCCAAAGTGAGACATGAAATGTGTGTAGGATGCAGACAAGGGGGCCCAGGAAGGGACAGGGAGACAGCACCTTCCTAGAAGCCAAAGGATGCCACGTGCCGGCAGCCTCGGAACCCACTGGCCACTGTGTCCCCAGGAAAGAGGGCTCCGTCCCAGGCTGCGGGCAAGGGTCTGGGCTGGATGAGGGTGTGCCCTCAGCGTGCGGCCACACGGGGTCCGCTTGCCACCCCTTGGCTGGGCCCCACCTGCCCTCGCTAGCTGTGACCCAGTGGGAGGAAGGGAGGGAGCCGGTGGGGAGGGGAGGAGAGAGAGGGAGGGAAGAAGGGAGAAGGAGGGGGAGAGAGGGGGAGGGGGGAGGCAGGAGGGGGGGCGCGGGGCGCTTGGCAGCCTACTCACCGGCACACGGCACACACGAAGCAGTCAGGGTGGTAGGTCTTGCCCAGTGCCGACACCACCTCGCCCTCGATGAACTGGTCACAGCTGAAGCAGCGGGTCCCGTACAGCCGCTGGTAGTCCTGCGTGCAGATGTACTCGCCCTGGCGCACGAAGAAGCCGCCCTCGGCCAGGTCGCAGCCACATGCTGGGGGACAGCGTGTGTGGCCAGTGTTAGCGGGTGGAGACCATCTCCCCGGAGCCACCACACACAGCCCTCCCCTGACACAGGCTCAGGGTGGTTCACTGAAAACCTCGGGGGGCCAGGTCCAGGCACAGACTCCAGCTCCGGCCCCTCAGCCTGGAGCTGAGTGGCCTTCCTTGTGGAAGCTTCCCCAAGGGGCACTGACCCGAGAGGAGAACCAGGCTGTACTCAGGGGCCACCGGCCTCCCTCTGGCCCTCCCTCGCCTCCTGGACCCCACCAGGGTGCAGCGTGGATGCCCCGAAGCCTTCTGCAACTGCAGGAGGGCTGTCCCCAGCACGGAATAGATCAGAAAGGCACCTGCTATGCTCTGGGCTCTGTTCTGTGTGGGAAGGTCCCATGTGGCAAAGGACAGGTGAATCCCTNTGTGTGTTCCTTCCTCTCGGTGAGCACCGTCGAGTGGAAATACTGGGTCATATGCTTGTGGCAAACTGGTTTCCACAGAGACTGTACTGCTTGTGTTTCCACTGGCAACACACACAAGTTCCCTTTGCTTCACATCCTCACCAACGCATGACATTATCCATCCTTTCAGTTGGTCATTCTGTGGACGTATAATGGCATTTCATCATGGTGTTCGTTTGCATTCCCCGATGACTAATTGTTAACATTATTTCATGTGTTATTGTCATTCATGCATATTCTTTTGTGCACTATCTGTTAAATGCTGTCGCTCATTTTTTTTTTAAGATTTTATTGGGGAGCTGGGAAAGGAGAACAGCCGAGTTGTTGTCCTTCAATCTTAGTTGTGGAGGGTGCAGCTAGCTCAGCTCCAAGTCCAGTCACCATTCGGCCGCCCGTTGGCAGCTCGTGGCCGCTCAGCTCAAGGTGCCGTGTTCAATCTTAGTTGTGGGTGGGCATAGTCCACCATCCCATGCGGGAGTCGAACTGGAAACCCTGTTGCTAAGAACGCATGCTCTATCCACTGAGCCATCCGGCCACCCGCTCATTTTTAATAGGGGTTTTCCCCTCTTATTATTGACTTGTAGACATTCTTTATACATTTTGGGTACCAGTCCTTCATCAGATACGTATTATCTATCAATCAATGGCTTGTTCTTGCATTTTCTAGATGTCTTTTGACATCATTTTCCTTCTGCTTGTGAAATTTCCTTTAACTTTGTCATCGTGCAGGTCTGGTGGCAACAAATTCTCTTAGCGTTTCTGTGTCTCCAAGTCTTCATTTCTCTGTGACAGCTTTATTGACACTGTTTTATTCACAGGCTCTATAACATTCACAAACCATTCAATGTCTACAATTCAGTGGTTTTTAGTGTATGCAGAGTTGTGCAAATAACTCCACAGTCAATCTGAGGACATTTTTTATTTCCCCAAAAGGAAGGTCATACGCTTCAGCAGTTTTGCCTTCATTTTTTTTTTTTT
>NW_017732027.1:471676-476930 GCF_001890085.2 Hipposideros armiger
AATCGGAGATGAGGTGCAGGAAACAGATGAGCCAGGTGCCGGGCTGGCACCGCCGTGAGCACCCAGAGGCCAAGCTCGCCACGGCCTTGCATTTGGAGGAATGTGGGCAGATGCTGAAACGGATTTGAAGAGCTTATCTGATGGGGAAAGGGTTCCACAGTCCTCTAAGTGAATAATTTAGGGCACAGACGTACGTACACAGCATGAGTTCAAGTTTAAAACACTGGCACAAAGGTCAGCTTGGAGGGCTGTAACCAGGATACCACCACTGGTCAGGGGACGCATTCTTCCACTCGCCCCATGTTTCTGTGTTGGTGGGTCAGGGACGGGACAGCAAAGGCATTATGACACAGCAAAGCAGAGGACTGCAGGGGTTTGTGTGCCCTGATTGGGAGCGAGCTGGCTCTGGGCTGGTGTGGCCGTCCTGCCCCAGGTCTAGCCTGACCTCTGCCTCAGACTCTCCATCTGGAATAATAGGCCATGTCATCAGAGTCCTTCCTGCCGTGACTTTCCACAGTGCTGCCACGTGATCCCTGGTTCCTGGTGCGCCCTGCATGGGTCAGGCTGTGCAGGACGTCATGTGCTGCAGGCTGGGAGACAAGGTCCATCTGCCTGGAGCTTTCCTTGGGTCCGGAAGCCCTTGGTGGGTCTCCCATAAATGTCCTAGGAACACCCCAAAAGTTGAGTGTGCAGGCACTTTGCACTCTTCCCTTGTTGCCCCCCAAGCTGCCCAGAGCAGCTCCTGGCGTGGCTACTTATGTCTCCGATGGAGGCGTCCTTACAGGAAGGGCTGGTGGGCTCTCCTCCCCACCAGGGACACGCAGCCATCCCTCCCTCCAGCTTCCTCAGCTCTTCCCATAGTCCTGGGCGTGCTCCGACCACTGCTGCGCTCTCCCCCACCTCCCCCACCTCCCTCAAGTCTTCACTCAGAGGTCTCTCCTCCGGGAAGCCCTCCCTGGTTACTCGATTTAAAATCGTGCCTCCCAACTCCACCTTTATCTTGTTCCTCTTTTTCCCTTCCCTATCACTTCACTGTCTAGCACATATAATAATTAAATGTATTTATTTATTCTGTCCAGTGTTTGTCATCTGTCTCCCTAGGACATGGTCTCCATGAGGACAAGGCTGCCTGTTTTGTTCATGGATGCATCTGAAGCACCCAGAACACCCTGCACAGAGCAGGTGCCCAATAAATAGCTGTTGACTGGAAAGTGAGGCTAAGAAACATGTCTAAGACCCGCTGGGCCAAGGGTGGCAAAGGTGGGGTCTGAAGCCAGACCTTCAGCCATCAAAGCCTGAGCTTGGGGCAGCTGCAAGGGAAGGGTAACTATGTCATTTCTTTCATGGCATCGCCAGGTAAAATGAGGCACACCGAACAAGTGCCGAGCTGGCAGGAACCCAACACACAGGGATGGTGGCACAATTGTCTTCTGAGCTGACAGGCCCCACTTTGGTTCAACTGGAGACATGCCCATCGGGCAGGGACATGGCTGATGTCAGTCAGTCACCATCTCCCATTCCTCTTGGCTGGCGGGGTGGACGTGTGACCCAATTCTGGCCAGTGAATCATTGGAAGTCTGTGGGGGACCCCAGAGACAGGGCTCTCCTTCCTGGTCACAGGGCGCATCATGCGAGGGGAGGGTCCCTTTTTCTGTGCACATCTCCCCCAACCCCTTCCCCAGGGCTGAGTGCCACCCTGTCAGGATGTGATGCTCGGAGCTACAGCAGCCACCCTGAGACCACGAGGAGAGGCAGTGCTGACATGCCCAGGATGAGGGAGGAGAGGGAACAGCTGGGGGTCTTTGATGACCCTGTTGAGTCATTGAATTAACCAACTCTGGGGGTGAGGGGCTCCCCCCCACCCCCACCCCCGGGCTTTGTGTTAAAGCGTTAAGTATCCATGCTGTTTAGGACACTGTGATTGTCTTTTTATTCTCCCAAAGGCACCCTCAGTGATTCACAGGCTTTGCGTTTTCATGAGCCTGGATAAAAGGCCAATCCAGAGTACTTCTCATGCTCAACAGACACAGGTTTTTAAAGGCCTGCAGGAAATCTCAGCTGCTCTGCATCACTCTTCAGCAGGTGAAGGGGACATGCACCAATGAAAGTGAACGTCAGAGGACAAAGAGAGCTGCCCCAGTAACACAGTGGGGAGGGGACACACAGTGAGGAGGGACAGTTCCCACCTCCTCCCAACCCCCGAGGGTCAATTCAGGTGATGGGCTGGATTCTAGGAGTCTAATCCTTTTATTGCAATGTAAGGTCTGTGCTTACAGACAATCCTTTTAAATACAGTGGGCACTTCCCCTCTGTGCTTTAAAGCAAGCTTTAAAAAGAGCAGCCTAATGGACTTTGCTTTTCAGTAATGTAGCAAACGCTTCTTCCGGAGAGTAGAGAAAACTAAACCACGATGGCCTGGAAGCTCTGATGAAACGAAAGACAAGCTTCAGGCAGGGCGGGAACACCGGCCAGGGCGGCGGTCACACCGGCCAGGGCGGCGGTCACCTTCTCCAAGGAAAGAGCGCCCCGGTGTGGACGCAACCCCTGCATTCTGGAGCCTGAGGTGGCAGCACAGCGTTGTGGGCAGAGGCAGCTGGACTGAGCTCCCGTCCACGGAAATGCTGATGACGCGCCATGCCCCCGGCACCACCAGTGGCAGCTCCATCCTTTCCCAGAAAACACACACTCCTCAGGCTGTGCCTCGGGCATGCACGCCCCCCACCGCGTCTCTCCAAACAGTCCCTTAAGCCACCATCCTGGGGGTGCCCTTGACCCCATCGCTAGAACTCCGGCAGCCTTTGTGAGGGTGGGAGTAAAGGGGCACCTGGGAGGACAGGTGAATTCACTGGGGGCCAAGCCAGGCTGTGGATGTGCAGGGGGACCCCGGGATGCGGGCAATTCGGGGGGGTGTCAAGTGTCTCTCAGTGACGTCGCTGACCGCCACCCATGCCCATAAGATGGGGCCACAGCACCTCTGTGGGGTTGGGCCCCAGGGACACCCACCCCTGCCAGAAATGGCACACCCACCCCACGGGCCCAGGGCAGGCAGGCTAGCGGGGCTCATCCTCCGCCCTAAGTCACCAGTCCCCGCCCGCCACCCCTTCCCCCATGTCTCCCCCTTTGCACTCTGACCCCCTGCAGGGCCAGGCGGCATCAGGGCCTCTCTGGGTCCTCCCCTTGCAAAGCAGGCGAGCCACGGCCAACGTTCTCAAGTTTTCCTCTCAAACCACAGGGCTCTATACACAGTCTTCACAGAGCCCGTGACAATGATGTGGCTGCAAGCAGAGGTCCTCTGGCGGTGGGCGCTTACCTGGGCCTCACTCTCCCCCCAGCGGCGCCCCCATGGAACCCCCGGGATGAAGCCCCTGGTNGGCACCCAGCGCAGAGCCTGGCACCGAGTAGGCGCTTGATACATGGGATGAGTCAGCCCATGTCACACTGAGCTGCAGCCCTCTGGGACACGTGTCTGTCTCCCGCTTCCTGTAGCATGCACCGGCCGCATCCACACGGGTCAGCGTCTCACCGTGGGTCCTCCACTCCTGAAGTCTTCCCCTGTACTTGTCCCTCTGAGCTCCTCAGTGAAGGGCTTTGTGAGGATGGTGACGTGGCAGGGCTGGCACTTGGCGGGGGCTCAGCGGGGGTCAGTGTGTGCCTTTGGGGGATGCGTGCGGAGCTCCATCCAGAGGCAGAAACCAGGAGAAATGTGGCAGTAAGCGGCCCCCTGGAAGCTCAGGCTGGCCACAGGGGCTCCCAGCTGACTTCAGCGCAAGCTTCTGGCAATTCCTGGGACTCTTCAAGCTTCAAGCAGCTGGTCCGGCACCCTCGCCACCCACATCCCTGCAGTCTGTTATTTCATCCCCGGAAGAGCAGCTCTTCCTGACCGGAGAGGTATCTCATGGGTGGCATTCCGGAAGGTCAGGGCTTAGCGGGCGCCTGGGCCTTCCCTCCCCACCCCCCGCCCACACACAGAGGAAACTACCAATGCCCTGCAAGTCTGTGGCCAGGCCAGGGCTAGGACTCAGGTCTATGGGCTTCCAGGCCAGTGCTTGTCCCCCATGTCACACTGCCATGGGCCAGGGCAGCTACCACTGAATCGACAAGTGACCTCGTCTGGGTCTTCAGCATATGCCCAGAGCTCAGCACACAGCAGATGCCCAATAAACGTTCCTTAAATCTAATGGGAAACAGGAAACTCATTTGGTGACTCAAGGACCATACAGGGCAAGGGCAGGGTGATGGTGATCTCGGTGACATCATCTCTCAGTTCCTGTGCCTGGGCTGTGCCAGGCACCACATTTGGTGATTTCCATCAATAGCCCAGGACACAGGGCTGGAAATGGGCAAACAGCACAGCTGGGATTTGAACCCAGGCTGCAGGATCCCAAGCCCATTGTCAACTCCCACTGAGAGGGTCTGTGAAAGCTGAGCCAATCCCACCACGGCCCCTCACTCCCCCAGGGTGTCTGACACAGGACACCCCTAGTGTGGGAGCCCAGTAGGCTGGAGGACCTGCCATTATGCCCCCAAGTGTGCACTGGCCAGCTCAGGGTCCCCAGCCAGCCCCTTCCTGCCCAGGTCTCTGAAGATGGGGCTGTAGCCTTGACCTGGAGACACTTTCGCCTGGATGGGGGTTCCACTGGGCAACACAAGCAAGTCCAAATAACCCGGAAAAGTCCTTGGCTCTGAATCCAGCCAGGATGACCACAGGGGGTCCGAGATGTCACAGCCCTCCCCTCCCCACGCTTCTCCCACCGTATTTCCGGGAGAACACCATTCACTGTCTAGATCCTGCTGTGTGCCTGTCACTTTTAGTCCAATTATCCTGTTCCTTCAGCACAATTGGGAACAACCCTGTCTTGACCATATTATAGCTCTGCAGATGGGGCTCAGTGTATGCTTTAAAAAAAATAATGGCTTGATTTAGATATAATTCACATTCCATACAACCCACCTATTTAAAACACACAATTCAAAGGTTTTTAGTGTATGAAGTCAGACAATTAAGTTCCCGAACTCATCCTAGAAAAAGTGCTACATTCCTCATTGCTGAATATCACTGCGGTCACCTTGAGGTACTCCCCTTGGGAAGCTATGCACCAACGCCAGCACCTACTCCACCCTTCAAAGCAATTTTGGAACTCTTTTTCTGGAATGTCTATCAGAGCTGTCGTCATATTACCCTTGATGTCCTCAATGTCATCAAAATGTCTTCCTTTCAATATTTCCTTTATCTTCGGGAAAAGAAAGAAGTCAT
>NW_017732027.1:483227-506505 GCF_001890085.2 Hipposideros armiger
GTAATGTAAATATCTTTTTGTTTTCTGATGGTCTTAGGCGACCCCTGTGAAAGGGTCGTTCGACCCCCACAGGGGTCGCGACCCACAGGTTGAGAACCGCTGTCCTATTGGCTCCTGGGGACTGTGGGTGCAGGTGAGAGGCGGTGCTGCCCTCTGGTGGTAGGAAGTAGACACTGCACCTTGACAATAGACACCTGTCTTCATGCAGGTACCGCCCCCACAGGTGTTCCCTCCAGCCCACATCTTCCCACCTGCCTGCTTGGCTCTGGGATCATGTCTGTGACTCCTGTGACTTTATGGTGTGGGCCTTTTACGCATTCCTCCTGCAGCTACCCAGCTGCGAGGACAGGCCCTTCCCTGCAGGTCAGCCATGCACACGGGGGCTTCGCAAAGGGCACCGCTCCTCACAGCAACCAGCAAAGTCACTGCTGTCACTGCTGCTGTGGGCGAGCTGAGGTTGGGACAGGGGGCCCAGCCAGTACATGGCTGTGGCAAGAAAAGGGTCAGGACTTGTGCCTGGCAACCCGTGCCCCGGGTTTTCTCCACACGGCCCCAAGTCAGAGGTGGGCTGTTCTGGCCACAATTCATGTCTGGCGTGTGACTGTTACAGGAAGAAGTCAACTATCAAGACACGAGCTGTCAAACCATGAGAAGACGCGGAGGAAACGTACATGCATGTCGCTAAGTGAAGAAGCCAATCTGAAAAGGCGACATGCTGTATGGTGCCAACTATATGACAATCCGGAAAAGGCAAACCATGGAGTCAGGAGAAACACCAGCGGTTGCCAGCGATTGGGGGAAAGGAAGCGGCGGGCAGGTGGCGCACAGAGGACTTTTAGGGCAGTGAGACTGGCCTGTATGACACCTGGTCTGTGATGAAGGGTACCTGACATTACACATTTGTACAACACCAAGTGGCCCCTCAGGTAAACTATGGACTTCAGTTAATAACAATGTATCAAAAAGTTTCATCAACTGCAACTGAAGTACCTCACCAAACCGCACCCATGGGGGATGTTAGCAGTAGGGGCTTGCGGTGGGTCATACATGGGCACTTCTGCTTTCTGTTCAATGTTTCTGTAAACTAAAAACTGCTCGGAGAAATAGAGGGTTAACATTTTTTAAAGAGCGAAACAGAACGACCCCATTCCCGGACCTAACCACAGGCGGCAGGTGTGTTTCGCTACAGTTTCAAGACTGGCTCCAACAGTTGGTTTAACAAGTCCCTAACTGTGATAATAACACAAAACAAACTCAAGTGGAAAGAATCAATCACACAAGGGCTATTGTGACTATTAAGTTCCCTCCCCCCCACCTCCGGTGGTAATGAAACCACAGCATGGGGAACGCTGCTGGGAATCAAAAGAATTATTACTGAGACTGTGGACACATCAAGCTCGCTCCCATGAGGGAGGGACGCGGCTTGCTCAGCACCTGAGGGCCAGCCGACCAGCGGTCACTGTGGTCCCTCCCCCTACAACCCATCCAGGTGGGACGGATTCTCTGACACCAGGAATGGAGGCTGGAGGAGTCACATGCTGCGAGGGGCTGGGGCACAGCCGGCAAGGCTGGGTTTGGACCCACCATCCAGGGGCGACTGTGTGACCTTGGAGAGATGACTAAACTCCGAGAAGCCTCCGTCTTCACATCTGTGTATTGGAGCTTGGTCTCAAGAGACCCTGTTTAGAACCCACAGGAGCAGAAAAGGCACCTCCTGGCAGGTGTGAGCCACAGCTGCTGGCTCAGTCCTACCCGGTCTCAGAGGCAGACCAGCAAGTCAGGGCAGGGGCTCTCGGGAAGGCAACCTGGAGTTTCCAGAGGGCCACACCTCGCTCACGCGGTAGCCTCAGCGGATTGCCTGAGTTCTAACTACACATTTTGGCCCAGCTCAGTGAGATGGCAGGGAGGGCGACTGGGAAGGCGGACAGTCCATGCTGATCCCAGCTGCGCGCTCCCCAGCTGACCTGGGGCAGGTCACATGCTCTCAAGGAGCCTCGGTTTCGTCCTTTACAAAATGGGGACAAGTGCTGCCACGTGCCGGATCCCTGCGCAGATCAGGTGAGAGGACACGTGTGAAGCTGGTGACTCAGCCAGGTGCCTGCTGCGTTGCGGGGGTGCAGGAGGCAGTCACGGTGATGGGGACTGGAGGTGATGAGGTGGTTCCTCCAGAGATGGCCCGATGGTGGCCTCTGGATAGGTGGGGGGGGGTCCTCAACATAAACCTGTGCACCCCAGCACCTCCCCCACTGTGCCTCGCCCTGATGCCCCAAGCCTCACTGGCCCTTGGCTTGGGGAGCAGGAGTGGCAGCTGAACCCCACAAATGCCACTGCTAATGTCAACAAGGTCAGGCCTCAGCTCCAACGCCCCTTCTGGCAAATGGACCTCCAGAGCACCATCGGGCTTGTTCGTTTCTTTACTCTGATAATTCAGACCTTTAAGTCCTCTGCCTAGTGAGCTGGGGTAGCACGCTTCTGGTCGTCACCCACCAAACACGCCTCGTCACTCCATTGACACAGACCTGACAGTGGCAATTTCCCACTTTCATTCAGACACCACAGCCAAATCCGCGTGTTTTTACCAGTCATCTGACCTGGAGGCCCGCTGTGCTGTCACCTGGCGCACGTGCCTGCGCTGTCTCCAGGTCGCTCCACATGACTCCAGTTCGTGCAGGTATCACTGGGGGCCCTGCCTGCTCCAGTGCAGACATCTGCCCGACTGGTCGCGGTGCCCACGCTGTGGGAAGTGGCCGTGAGCATCCCTGAGGCTGGTACACCCTCTAGCACCAGCGTTTCCACAGGCTGGTTTTCTAAAAGGTGGGGTTAGCGTGCTCTGCATTTTCGCACGTCCTGCCAGACGCCCCCTCCGGCTCGGGGGGTCTGTGTCCCCGGCCCTCAGAACACCCTACGGGTCCGTCTGGTTCAGGAACAGGCCCGGGCCTCTCCTGCTCTCGCAAGCGGTAGGTGTTGGGAGATCACACCAGTCACACGCAGGCCTCACTTCCTAACCTACTTGAGGGCCGACTGCTAATTATAACCAGGAGCCAGGGAGCTGCTCGCTGGAGGGCCATCCCTGCCGTGCCGCCAGCAGCCCGGGCCCAGCACGCGGGGCTCTCAGCCGTCCGCACGCACCATCAGCGGGCACCCCCACCCGCCAAGCCCGGCGGTACGGGCCAAGGGTGAAGCACACCGTCCCGTCCCCAGGAGCTCGCACTGTGGGGTGGAGATGCGGGACGCACGTGGGAAACCCGCACAGACAGCCCATCGTGCGGATGACGCCTCAACCCCGGGTGGACGCTCGTCCAGGACCCGCCCCCATGCCCGCGTCTACAATTACACAGGCAGGGGCCTGCAGGACCTCCACAGGGAGCTGTTCCCTGCCACTTCGGAAGTGACCCACAACCCCAGAAATACCTGCACACCAGAAGCGACCTGCACAGCGGAAGTGGTCTGCTACCCAGAAAGCAGCCTGGCCCTCTTCTGATCCCCCTCAAGAGTGGTCTCTGGTTTCCCCTGTGGAGGCCTTAACCTGCCCCAAGGCCGGTCATCAGCTCTGCTCTGTCCTGCGGGGGCTAAGAATTGGATGTGGGGCTTGAGCACAAGTGCACAGACGAAACAGGCTGTGCAAATGCCTTATGCAGAAGGTTCCAATTTAACGATGGTTTGACTTAGATTTTTCGACTTTACAATGGTTCAACCGTAATACACATTCAGTAGAAACCGACTAAACTGTGACGTTTGGTGGGTTAAGTGTATTAATTGCATTTTCAACTTCATGATATTTTCAACTGACAAGGGACTTATCAGGCTGTAACCCCACTGTAAGTCGAGAAGCATCTGTATTTCCAACTGATCAACTTCCCCTCGCACCTCTCAGCACCTGTCAGCCCAGACCACGGCCTGCTGGGGTCTCACCCACNTCAGACACCAGTAGAAATCGGATAATGTGAGAGGCCATCTGGTCAACCCCCAATGGGCAGACCTGTCCCTCAGGCCTGTGAGCACACCTGCAGTGATGCGGTCCCCTGCTGCTTGACCTGGTATGACCTTGGCCCTCCAGGCCTCAGAAGCCGCCCTCCCCGGCTTCTGCAGCCAGGAGACCCAGTCCTCTCGTCTGCACGTATGCTAACTCACCAGGTTCGCCTGTGGCCTCCTTCAAACTCCCTCTGCGTCCTGGCGACACTGACCTGAATACTGGTGCTGTCCCCCTTGAAGCCAGCCACAGATTAGGATGTTCACAGAGGCACTGGAAACCCACGGAGCAAAGGGTCAGGGTGGACAGTTAGGGGCCCAACTGTGGGGCTCCTGGGGTCTAAGCAGGGCCATCAGCTCCTCGCCCAGTTCCTCCCAAGACGCCTTCGGAGGCCAGTGTGCAGGACACGGGGCCCCGCAGGCCTGCCCCTCCAGGGCCTCCAGCCCAGGGTGGAAACAGCCGGTGAGCAACAGTCACAACCTAAGTGACAGCCTGAGCAGGGGGAGCCCAGGGGCTGGGACCAGCTCTCTCCCAGAGGAGTCACTTGAAACGTGAGGAGGAGCTGGTTGTTAGATGGCAGAGTTGCAGGCTGGCACAGAGGCCAGCCAGGCGGAGAGCACAGCCCGAGCAGGGATCCCAGCAGGCTCGACCCACTTCCACTCAGGACCAACCCGAGAAAGCCACACCTGTCCCCTTGCCTGTCACCTGGGACACCCCCTTCTAGTAGCTCCCCAGCCTCCCCCAGCCCCCAANCAAGAAGGAGGGATGAAAGGAGGGATGAAAGGAGGGAGGGAGGGTGGGAAGGACTGGTGCTGTCTGTGGGCCCAGGGACTCCGCCCAGACAAGGGGTCTCAGCTCTGACGCCCACCACCTCCCCTTCCTCGAGTCTCAACGTCCTCATCTGTAAAATGGGTCACTCCACAGGGCTGTCACCAAGCAACCGTAAGAGAAAGTCCGAAAGGCGGCCCACAGTCAGCGCTCACCAGTGCTGGCCGGCACTACATTCATGAGCAGCAGAGCTGAAGCAGACCTTCCATGTCAGGCCGCCGGAGCTTCTTCCTGGGGCTCAAGGCTTCCAGTTAGAAAGATGCACCTTCCTCCCCAACCAGGTGGTCTCTGCACAAAGGGCAGTGTGGGGCCTTACCCGCCTCGCCTTCAGGCATCCCCATGGAGTGTGGCCTCCTCGCAAAGAGCCGGCACCCGTGGAGGCTGCGGGCGGCAGCTGGACGCGTGGGGGGGGCCTCTGGCCGGCCCAGCTCCGGATGGACACGCCAGAGGGTCACGTGGCAGCCGCCGCCCTCCCGTCACACTGAAATAGACTCCCACCACGCTCCAAAGGCGCACCTGTTTCCCGGGCGTCCGGGAAAGGGACTTGAGACAGACGCCCNCTGCACATGTCCATCGCCTCCACCTGCCGCCACAGAGCTCCCGGTAGCCACCAGGCCACTTCTTCCCCAGCTCAGCCTGTCCTCTGTGGGCAGAACTGTCTGGACCAGGACCTGCCCCTTCCTCTGGCGTAGGCCTCTGCCGTCTTCAGGGCCGGGCAATGCTTGGCATATCCCAGGCACTCAATAGAGAATTGTTAAATGAGTGAATGAAAGGGTGAACAAGTGAATGACGGAAGGTCCCTCAGGAGGTCTCGCTCAGCCCTCCCTGTCCTGCCCGAGTCACCAGCTCCAGTCCAGCCCAGACCCTGCAGCCAGATGAACTTTCCTACACATATGCCTGCCATGCCTTCCCCCATAAAACCCTGCCATAGTCCCCCACTTTTTCAGGGCCCTGGATTCATTCAGCAGGTAGGTCCTTGAGCCCCGATCTGACCAATGTCTGCTCTTGGAGACAGGACAAACACAGGCTCAGCTGACCCCCATCCCGAGACATGCGAGATGGTCCTGTAGCCTTCGCAGCTGTCTGATACCCTGTGCTGTGTCATCTGCTCAGTACTGTGGTCTGGGTCCTTCCATCTTACTGCCTTGCAGCTGGCCTGATAGTCCCTCAGCGGGAGTCCCTCTCCATACCTGAATGTGCTCAGAGTGAATCTCTGGCTGTGTAACCCAAAGCAAGTTACATAACCGCTCGAGTTTCTGTTTCTCACCTGTAAAATGGGCTAATAACAACTGTGTCATGGGGTTGTTATTCACCCAACCAACCACCTATCCACCCACCTATCCACTCATCCACCCATCCATCCACTCATCCATCCATCCATCCATCCANTAGGAAGCTCTCCCACCCTTCTGCCTGCCTTGGGGTCTCTGCCAAACGTAAGTGATGGTGGCCGACCCCCCTACGGCCGGTTCTGAGTAAACAGCCTTTCCTTCCCATGTGTGTGTGTGTGTGGGGGGAGTGTCTTTGCCTTCTCATGGCGGGGGTCTTCATTTAGCGCCACATCTTCTAACGCCACCCTCGTCCTGGTCTGGGCCCCCTGACCTGAGGCTGAGACAAGCACAGGGTGGGGTACTGGGCATTCCAGGCAGCAGGAAGGAGTGAGGGGTGCAGGGGTGACACAGGGGAGGCCAGGGCCACTGGCAGGCACGTTCCTGAGCTGGTCACCGCTATGGGCAACCGGGTCACCCCCTGGGGGGCCCTCCAGGGAATCGCCCCTCAGAAGGAAGGAGGCCGGGGTATCTCCTGTCCCCCTGGGTGGGGGTCACCCATCCCCCCTTTTCTGGGCTGCCCGGTGTCTGGGCTGAGTGAGTCTGAGGGTTTAGCAGAAGCCCGAGGCACAGCAGCCAGAGGAGATGTGGGCGCCTGAGGTGGGAAGTCTGCAGGTGCAGGCGGGCTGTCCACCTGGCTGGATGCCACTGCAACTACAGGGGGGCCCAGGGGAGGTGGGCGGGCCCGGAAAACACCTGCCGCTTCACTTGACAGCTAAGTGTACACACACACACACACACACACACACACACACACGCGCGCGCTCTTCCGCAATGGCTGAACACGAGCAAAGACCAAGCTTCAGGCCTGGAAGGTCTGCTCATCCCTCTTGTAAAAAACGAGGTGCGTCTCAGACAGAGGAGGACATTTCTCCGTCCAGTTTCCTACCTGCCCTGATCCCCCGAGAGCCCCACCTCCCGACAGCCCCGAGTCTGGCCAGAGCAGAGTTCCTCTCCTCCTCTGTGCTCCCTGCCCTGGATGGGTGGTACTAAGAAGGGACCCAGGCCATGCTGGGGACAGCAGGCCTTCCGATGAGGAGGGCTCTGAATGGCCATGGGTAGTGGGGTGCCGGCTGTCTGGGGACAAGGGGCTACGCCGCCTGGGAAAGCAGGTGCAGGAAGGTGATTGGCACCCGGGCCCAGTGGCAACACTTTCTTCACGTTTCCAGAAAAGTCAGAAAACTAACCAGCAGACCGGACGGTGCTGGCAGGCGAGGGCCCGTGAACGCAGTCTGCAGTCCTGGAGCTACGGTGGCATTTCCGGCTCTGGGCTAAATGTCACCAGGCTTGCCCCGTGCTCCGTTTTCCTATGGAATGGCAGAAACCACCTCATCTATTATTTAATAAAATTGATGGGAGGAGGCAGGCAGAAAGTGAGGATTTCCTGGGCTTGAATTTAAGACTCCCTGCGCAGGACGAGCCGCTGGAACCTCAGACAGCGAGTGTGAGTTCACGTCCTGGCTTCCCGCGGCGCACGTGGAGCTGACAGGCCACTAAGTCACCCCGGTCCACTTCCAAGGTCAAATGGAGATGGGTGGGGGAACACAGGCCAACACACTGCCTCTCCACGAGTAGACAAGGCAAGGTTTTATACTGCTGGAAATGGCCCAAATCCAGTGTGTGGGGAACGTCAGACCACCACGCTAGGGTCGGTGTCAGTCCTGGGGGCACTGGGTGCAGGGTCGGATGGCCTGGGTACCGCGCAGCCTCACCTCCTACGTGCCAGAACCCGGAACTCCTGGACTTCCGTCTGCCTGTCCCTCCACCATCAGCCCTCTGCTCACATCACCTGCCCCAAGAGATGCTAGGACCAGGGGCAAAAATGTACCAGCCCAGGGTCCGGCAAACCCTAAGTGCTCGATACACAACAGCTCTTGTCATTCACAAGATCTCACAGCCTGGCATCACCAGTTTCCTGGTACTGGAGAGCTACCTGGTTGTGGGGGAGAGCTGCTTTANTTCTGCTCTCTAGGCTCTGCGGCCAGTGCCCGGCTGGGACAGAAACCATGCCGGTCACAATGACAACAGCCCCCGCTGAGCACACAGCCCGTCCCACACGCTGCCCCACGCCGAGGCAGGAATCACATCCTTACTTTCCCCGTGAGGAAACTGAGCAGAGACGTGGGCGGAGCCAGGGCCGGTGAACGAGACGGGGTCACAGGCTTTGAGCCTGAGAGTCGGGGTGCGGTGGGGGCGAGGGGCCCACCCTGTGTGACCACGGCCTGACTGAGAGCAACACAGAGGGCAGTGAGAGCTCCTGGGGGCTCGAGGGGGGTGCCCTGGAGAAAGAAACCAGTGGAAATGCAGAGGCCAAGGACCAGGGAGTCCCTCAACGTCAGGACGGGCACGCCAGGCAGAGGGAGCAGCCTGTGAGGCTGGAGAGGGGACGCTCAAGGTGACATTCCCGGCAGAAGGACGACGTCGGCTGCCCAAACTGGGACGGTCGGGGTGGGAAGCCGGGCGGGCACCAGGGCGTCCTATGCCCCCCAAAGCGCGGGCTGTACCCTGAGAACCATGGGTGGCGCCGAAGGGCCTCGCTCAGCGCAGGGATCGTGGGTACAGCCCGTCCCTGCCACACGCATCGCTCGGACCCTGGATGCCGCACGGAGCTGGACCACTCCTAAGGCCCTTGGAGGGCGCGGGTCCCATGATCCCCACACCCTCAGAAGGACCCTCCCTCCATGAGGCAGGAACCAGGGGCTCCCCACGGTGGNCTCTGACTGGTGGATTTCTCCTCTCTCCAGGTTAGAGCCCAAACACCGCCTCCTCTGTGATGCCTGCTCTGGAAGCTTCCAGAACCTTCCCTGTGCCCCCCTCCCAGAACGTGGTTTTACTACTAAAAGCGAACTTTCCAAGTTGAGTTGCATGCCTACCTCAGCAGATACACTGATTTCCTCACCAGGCCTCACCAGTCAAAGTTAAGCGGGAGCCTTCTTATTCCTTAGTGTTTTCAAGAGCTTCCGCCAGGCCTGGCGCACAGTAGGGCCTCCGGGGACCCTCTGTGCAGTGAGTGAAAGCAGCCTGTGCTGAATGCATAGGGCTGCACCATGTCCACAAAGATCGCGTTGCTCCGTTACTTGCATGTGGCATATTTCCCAGTTTTGTTTGCCCCCCAAAAGCAAACCCTCACCGCTCCTGGGGTATGTGAGGGTCATGACGGCTAATGCTGCGCGCACCTGTGACAGCCGAGGAGGACCTCCTCTCAGACCTAGGAAAGCAGGCATGACAGGCATGACCGCACCGCTCGCTGCACAGAGGTGAGTGGTGTTTCTAGTTCCATTAACACGATCCCTTTAGAACCGCAAACCCTTTGAGTATGGATGCTGTGCCCAGCTGGTTGGGTTTGCCCAGCCCTTCCCCCAAATGCTATTTTTCAACTGTTTTTAGGAAACTAAATGCAACTACATGGAGCCATTTCTGCACAATTGACTTGCGTTAACTTCAGTGCAGGAAGGGAGAGGAGGCGGGAGGGTGCCCGCAGCTAAGGCCGTCTCAGAGGCACGGGGTTCTCAGGATTTTGGGCTTTTGTGTCTTTTCGTCTTTTCAGCATTATTTGTGTTTAGAATATTACTCATGTTATTTTTTACAATCAGAGAAAACTAAGACCATTTTCATTTGAAACGAATGGTAATGTTCTTTCCCTGCTCCAATGGGGGTCTGACTGGCCCAGCGCAGGCTGTGCCCACACTGTTGGGGTCACGCCACCCACAATGACCACGTGCCCTCTGGTTCTGGGACCCAGGTGGTCACGTTGCTGGGGCCACTGGATCTGAATCCTCGGACGCTGCGTGCAGCTGGACCAGGACACTCCTGGGGACCTGGCCCCTGTCCTCTGACCCTTCCCACTCGGCCAGGTTCCTCTGTCACCCCCGTAAGTGACACAGGCCACACTGAAAANACCCTTGGGGAGGAAAGGCCATGGCTCCCCAGCCCTGTGGGGGGCCCTCACCCCATGGTCTGGGCTGCAGAGGTTTCCAACATCACCAGTGAGGTCTGAAGGCAGCAGGGAGGACCTTGATGGGCTTACGCTAACTTGCAACTCACACGTCTCATCCTCGGGCCTGGTTGTCTGGGCTTTGGGGGAGCAGTCTGCTCCCCTCCCCGATGCTGCACGGTGAGCCCCTCTTTTCCTCTGAGGACATGGGGTGAGGAGGTGAGGCCAGAAATGCTGTAGTTATACCTGTCTCACCGGAACCTTCCAGCTGATCTCAGGAAGAGTCACAGAGAAGCAGAGCCGGGGCCAAAAAAACCCATAACCTTGGGATCACGGGCGCTGGGGACATGCACTTGGAGCCAGGCTCTGTCACTGGACAGTGGCTTCCACACTGTTGTGACACTGCACACAGAAAGGGGCATCGCGTCGGACGGTGGCCCCGCACACAGTTTGCCTGCCTGTGGTGGACTGGGTTTTGAACTCTCCCTGTGTCTTCACCCTGCTCGTCTCATCTGGGGGACATGGTAGCTTCCTGTCCCATAACCAACCAGGTGTTTGCCCAATGGCTGGTTTTGGCCAATGGCACACAGGTGGAGGTGATAATGTGCCAACGCCGAGCCTAGGCCTCACATATTGCTGCCTGTCTTATCGTGTTTCTGCCTTTGTACGAGACCACTCGGGCCAGCCTGCTGGTCCAGGAGAAAGGAGTGAGATGGGGCTGAGCCGCCCCACCGAGCAGAGACAGCCACCAAGGCAGCCTGGTCAGCTGAGCCCCAGCCAGTCTGAGGGCCCCGAGCGCAGATGGCTGATTTATGCCTCCAGCATTAGGGCTGTTTGTTCCATGGCGTATCAGCTTCCCGTGGCTGCTGTAACAAATGGTACCACTTAAAACAACAGGAATGGATTCTTTCCCAGTTCTGGAGGCCAGATGCCCAAAGTGGGTCTCACTGAGCTGGGGTGAAGGTGTCAGCAGGCCTGCCTCCCTCCAGAGGCCAGGGAGGATCTGTGTCTGCCTCTTCCAGCTTCTGGTGGCCACAGCGTCCTGGCTTGTGGCTGTGTCACCCCCACCTCTGCCTTCATGGGTGTCTGTCTGTAACCTCCCTCTGCCTCTTCTAAGAATAATTGTGACTACATTTAGGGCTCAAGCGGGTAATCCAGGATAATCCCCCCATCTCAACATCCTTCACTTAATCCCATCTGCAAAGACTCTTTTCCAAAAAAGGCAGCACTCACAGGGTCCAAAATCAGGACCTGATGTGTTTTGGGGGGCTCATCTTTCAGGTGGCCACACATAGCAACCGTTCACATGATACGTAAATATATAACACAAATTCTTCCATCAGGCAGCCCTTACCCTTATTCCTTGTGATGCGCTCTGCTATTTTCCTATTTGATCCCACGTCTTACATAACAAACGCTGCTGTGACCCACTAATCTGATTCCGTGCCCACAAATGGGTCGCCCCTTGCAGTGTAGAAAGTTCTGTCCCAATCCTACACCTGTACCCCTGCCGGGGTGGAGACCCGGGTGAAAACCACCATGATTTAAAGAAAAGACAGCAATGCACTCTTTCTGTACAGTGAGGGGCGTGGGGCTGACAGGTGCCTGGAAGGACTGTCCCACCCGGAGGAGGGGTTCTCCGCCGGGCCTCATGGATGGTCCTCCCTCACAGCAGGCTGCCTCCCACGAGCACTCCGGCTGACCAGAAAGGAAAGGGGGTGCATGGCCCCAGGCAGCCTCAGTCACCCCACTGCTTCCTGGAGCTCCACCTGCACGCAGGTCCCTCCTGACTCACCCTCCACCTGGCAGAGCCCCAGCTGCTCATTCTAACTCGCTCTTCACTCCCAGCCAGCCCCACGCTGCCCACCAATCGCTAGACTAGCTCAGCAGTGATGCCCACCCACTTCGTTTACCAACGCTTCTTCAAAGATGAGAAACAAATTAGAGCGAGGGCTTGGAAACATTACGACAGATGGAGATACCTTCAAGGTGACTTTAAAGGAAGGAACACACCACGCTCTTTCAGGGACGTAAAAATTTAGGTCTGGAGGATCTGAGACGTCCAGTCCCTGAGCAAGGATTCCCAAGGCCCAGCCCTGGCCTCTCCTGAGCATTCAACCCCCAGTGCCAGCTGCGTGCTGGACACCTCCTCCTGGAAGCCCCCAGACACCTCACAGTCAGAAAAGAGAATACTCACTCGTGGCGCGCTGTGTCCACCCTCACTCACCACTCCCTGTTCCCCGATCAGAGCCACACATCACACACCAGCCCTCACCCAGCTGGCTCCCTGTCTGCAGCTCAGGCCGACTTGGGTTTGCCACCAGCTCCATCACTCATCAGCTGTGTGACCTTGGCCCAGAGGCTTCACCTCTCTGAGCCTGTTTCCTCATCTGTAGAAAGGGAAGGCCTACCTAGTGGGGTGCAGGGAGACTTAAATAAGAGGAGCTATGTGGAAGTGTCTGGCCTCTCACCTGGCACACGGTGGGCACTGGGTAACTGGCACCTTCCTTTCCCAATTCCTGACTGTATGAGTTTCCCACAGCCACCATAACGAAGGACCACAAACAGGGGCTTCAACAATAGGAATCTATTCTCTCACAGCTCTGGAGGCCAGGCGTCCCGCCTCCCTCTGAAATCTGCAGGGGGGGGGTCCTTCCTGGCTTCTTCCCGTTTCAGGTGGTGGCTGGCAACCCTTCCCTGGTAGCTGCATCACTCCAGTCTCGGAGTCTGTGATCCCACGGCCTCTTCTCTGCGTCTATGTCCTCTCCTCTTCTTGACAGGACACCAGTCGTATTGGATGAGGGCCCACCCTACTCCATATGCCCTCATTTCAACTAGTTACGTCTGCAATGGCCCTATTTCCAAACAGGGCCACCATCTGAGGCTATGGGGGTTAGGGCTTCAGCGGCGAGCCCAGGGCTCCCTAATAGCCAAGAAAACACGTTAACATGCAGGCCAACGGTGATCAGCAATACACAGGAGAAAAGCGAGGAGCGGCTGCTGTGGGTGCAGCGTGGGAAGGCGTCAGAGGGGCTCTCAGAGGAGACAGTGAGGCTGCACTTCAGACTGAGGAGGCTAAGGAGGGGGCGGGGCCCGTCCAGCAGAGGGTCGGCGGGTGTGAGGACCCCAGGCCATCCGGAGCCAAGAGGAAGCTGCAGAGCGGTGAAGGGGTCTCATTCTGTCTGATTTCATTCATGGGGTGTCGGGTGGCCCCCAGCGCAGGGTGCACGGGGGAAATCAGCCAGTGAGAGGGGGTGGGAGGCGATGGAGTGTCTGCGTCTCTGTCCAGAGCCCGCCCCCCTCTGCCACGGCCTGCCTCTGTGCCTGGCCGCCACCTGCACACCACGGCCCGGTGCCCCTGCCTCCCAGTGCCCCCCACCCCCGCCCAGGCCCCATCGGCGACCCCACCCTACGCTCAGATCAAGAGTGATTCATCGCCCTGCCTGACAGAATGCAGTCCACACGCCCATCCGCCTCCTGCGTCCATAAAGACAGACAAGCAACCCCATAGAAAAATAAGCAAAGGAGGGAACAGGAAATTCACAGAAACACCAATGGCCCGGAAAAGCAGAAAAATGCTCTCGGGCGCCCTAGTACCCGGGAAGGCAGATAAAGCAGGGAGGTGCCCTTCTCCCATCAGCTTGGCAAATCTGAAAAGACTGACACTGTCCTGTGTCGGGCCAGGCGGGGACGGGGACGAGGGACCCTCATGCTTCTCCCTTGGGTACAGGGATAATTGGGGCGGCCACTGGGGAGAGCGGGTTGGAGAAGGTATTCCCATAACAGTTCCACTTGCAGGAACAGCTCTTCCAGCTCTCTCTGCACATGGGTGCAAAGGCGTACATGTAAGAATCCTCATCTCTGCTCCGGGCACACAGGGCGTGCAAGAAATCCAAAAGCACACGGGACCCATGTGCCTCCCGAGGGGCACATGCATCCCCAAGGCAGCCTTTTGCCAAATATGCTCATCCCGAATCCCATCACCTACAGAGAGACCAGACTGTGGGACCATCCACAGCACACTGGGCCTGGGCTCTTCAAGTGTCAGTGGCACGAAAGCAAACAGGGAAAAGGTGGGAAGAACATTCTAGAATAAAGGAGATGAAAGACACAGAGACAAGATAACTGATTACAGGGCAGGATGGCTTCTGGAGGAGAATAGACAAACGAGCATCTGTGAAGGATGCCGGGGTGAGGGCAAGAGGCACGTGGGCTTTACGCAAGTGACATTCTGGTACAGACGTACGCCCACTGCCCAGGGGGTGAGTGTCAGGGTGCACCTAACTTTCAGATGGTTCATGAGAGAGAGAGAGCCAAATGCTGCAAAGTGTGACTACGTGATGCATCCAGATGAAAGTATTACAAGGTGTTCATTGGACTATTCTTTTTTCCCCCAACTTTTCTATATGCTTAAAATTTTTCAAATAAAATGTTGGAAGAAAAACCAATTAAGAAAACAATGCCATGGGAAACAGGACAAACATCCCGGGAGATAAACTGCAGTGACAGAGACAGAGCCTGGGCTCAGAACACCTGGCTTCGCGACTGAGGAAACCCTCTCTCCTCTCCTGGGGCTGTTTCCCCAACTGCAGCCAGAGTTGGCAAACACACACGCACACACATGCATGCACACATATGTGTGTATATGCACACACGCACCCACACCCCTCTGGCACCTGTGGCACACATGGACAGTCGACTGCCTATTCTTTGCCTCTGTGTGAGTCGGTCCCTCATCCTAGAGGTAGGCGGCACCTAGCCCAAGGCATCTCATTCAGCCCAGCCCAGAGCAGGCTGGAGAGTGAGCCCACTCAGCGTTTGGAGATCGAATGAATGACCTAGAGGATGGATGAATGCACACAGCCAGCCAGACGCACTACGAGAAGTGATGACATGGATTCCGAATGTGGAAAACCCTCCACCCAGCGCCGCAGCCCAGGGACTGACGTCGCAGGCAAGTTGTTTTGCCTCACTGGCCTCAGTTTCCCCATCTGCACATGGGGGACACAAGGAACGCCCACGTCACAGGGCTGTGCTGAAGAGTACATGAAGTACCATGGGTGACGTGCTCTGCTGGGCCTGGCGCCTGGTCCCTGCGTGTGGCAGGGCCACGGGGCGTGTGAGGTCACCTGCCACAGAGCTGCTCTTGGGCCATTACAATCAAATCCCTGTATCAGCTCGTCCGTGTTCACAGCAGCCTCGTTCCGAACAGCCAAAGATGGGCGCAACCCAGCCATTTGTCAGCAGGAGGGTGGACAAACGGAATGTGGTCCGTCCGTATAACGGAACACTCTTCAGCACTAATGGAAGGGCATTCTGACACCTGTGACAACATGGACGAACCTTGAGGACGTTATGCTCCGTGAAATAAGCCAGACACAAAAGGACAAACACGGTGTGATTCCACTCCTATGAGGTCCCTGGAGGAGTCGGATTCATAGACACAGAAAGCAGAACGGTGGGGGCCAGGGGCTGGGGGGGCGAGGGGGGGGCAGCTAGTGTTGAATGGGGCAGAGTGTCGGTTTGGGAAGATGGAAAATTCTGGAGATGATGGTGGGGAAGCAGACAACAGTGAGACAGTGTCACCGAACTGGACACTTAACAGTGGTTCAGATGGTAAATTTTATGCAGTGTTTATTTTACCACAACTAAAAAAATTGTGCCAGGAGATGCTCTCTGTGCCCAGGGCAGCAAAGCCCCAAACCGGAACGGGGAGGGGCTCTGGCTGAGCCGGGAGTGGAGGGGCTTCTCACCCTCACACCCCTGGGTCTGCTTTGTGGGTCAGGGGTCCATCACCCCGGCAACCCTGGGTCAGCAGATGCTGGGGTGGCCGGAGGGGGACTTTACAGCCATGGCCTCCCTCTGACTCACGTTCACAGGGCCAAGGGAAGAGGAGGAAGGAAGGCGCAGGACATTTTCCAATCAGCGTGGCTAAATTTATACCTCGCTGCCTGGGACAGCGCCCTGCACGGTGGCCTTGGGTCTTTCCAAAATAACAGCCGTGTGTCCGGCCCGGGCCTCAGGGAGGCAGGCTGCCGTGCTCTCATGGAGACACTCCCAGTGTCCTGGGAGTTGAGGCCGAGGGTCAGGAATGCTGAGGCCCAGCAGGTGCTCACTGGCTCTAGGATTCTGGGCCGGGGACACAGTGCCCCGTCTGGAGTCGCTGGTGGAGGGAGGCACACGGAAAGGGCACAGATGCACCTGGACAAGTGGACACACAGGTGCCTCAGCGGCGAGAGGTCAGGGACAGCCAACAGGACATCCACCCACAGAGCAGGCGCTGGCGGGCTGGGGGGAGGGGCAGGGAAGGGAGGTACCCAAGAGGGGAACAGCCTGTGCAAAGGGGTGGGGAGGACCGCGGCCCACGTGGGGAACCTCCAAGGGGTCAGTGAGCGTGCCCTGAGGATGGGGGCCAGGTCTCAGCCCCTCAGCCAAGCCAGGGAGCCTGTCCCCATGCAAGGCGGCTTCAGAGGCCAACCTGACCATGCCCTGCCCTCAAAACACCCCTCGCCAAATGTAAAGTGGCACAGCTGCCATGGAAAACAGCATGGCAGCTGCTCCCGAAATGGAACAGAATTACCACTTGGTCCAGCCATCCACTTCTGGTATGACACCGAAAAGAAACGAAAATGGGGACTCAGGCCAGTGTCTGCACCCCCGTGTTCGCGGCAGTACCATTCACAACAGCCAAAGGTGGGAGCAGCCCAAGTATCCATGGACGGATGGACAGATAAACAAAACGTGCTCTGTACGTCCACACAGTGAGCTATGATTCAGCCTTCAAAAGGAAGGACCTTCTGACACCTGGCACGACACGGTGGGCCTGGACGACAGCACGCTAATGAAACCAGCCAGGCACACAAGGACAAATACTGCACTCTCATGAGGTCTCTAGGAGAGTCGAATCCATCCAGGCAAAGTATAGCAGCGGGTCCAGGGGCTGGGGGAGGGGCGGTAAGTAGCTATTTCATGGAGACAGCATTTCACTCGGAAAGATGGGAACGTTCTAGAGACAACGGTGGTGACGACTGCACAGCAGTGTGAATGCTCATAGTGCCACTGAACGGGGCACTCAAAAACAGTTAAAATAGTTTTATGCCATGTGTATTTCATCACAGTGCAAAGTAAATAAAATTTAAAAATACAAAATAAATGAGTAAACAACACTCCCCATCTAGTAAAGGAAAGAATGCAATCACACCAACCAGAGAAACGCCACTCAGAGTCACATGCAGCACTGATACGTCCGTGGAGAGGAATATGGGACGCTGTGGGGGCCACCACGGGAGGGAGCCGCACGCTGTGGGGGGCCACGCAGGGGGGAAGTCAGCCCCGGGGCCCTCGGTCGGCTGTTTCCCCTCTGCTCATCGACCTTGCAAACACGACGTATGACTTGTTCGTAACACTATGACTCCTGCTGTCACTCCCACTGCCACTGAGAACGGTGATGATGATACAATCAACTCCCAAAACTCAAGTGAGGGTGATGCCCCTAGAAGAGGTGGGGGTCCCCCTCTGTAAGGGCCTTAGTGGCCAGAGAACGGTGCCCAGATGTGCACGGAAGGGAGGAAAGACCTACGACAGAGTCTAGAAGAGAGACACATGTTCCCTCATCTGTCACCTCGGTGGGGCCGGGACATCGCAGAGGCAGCTGAGAGGCGCTCTGAAGGGCGAGCAAACTGCATCAGTGCAGGCGAGGCCTGGATGTGTGAACAGGCCATTTTAAGCCTCGTCTCTCACTAAAATCAGCGCCTGTTGCCCTGTGGACACTTTTCCAAGGTCAGTGCACCTGGCCTCAAGCTCAGCCGAATGTCGCAGTTGCCTGGCCTAGCCCCTCGCCCATCTACACACCCCCCTTCTCCTGGGACATCTCAGAGTGGTGGGAAGGGTTTGGGATGCGGCAAGCAGCCCTGGGCTCAAACCACTGCTTCTCCTCATTCTGGCAGTGACCTCGGCTGCCCCGCTCCCCCCAACCCCTAGAGCCTGATGCATTTCTGAGGATTCTGAGCAAACTCTCAGGAGATCCCAAACATGCGAGTGCTCAGGGGAGTAACAGGCCCTGAGCAAATGTAAGCTATAGTCTCGCAGACGGGAAGACCTGAAACACCCACACGTCCGGGCCCCAGCCAGGCCCCCGTCCATCACCAGCCCTTCTGCCTCCTGGGCAAGCCACAGCCACATGGGCCTCGTCCAGAGCTGTCCTGCAATTCATTTCCCTTCACCCGGGGAAACGGCCTCTGCCAACATCAATGCCATCCGGGCCGTTTGCTCGCACAGAGTCAGGTAATCAATATCTGAATCATCCCACTTCCCTTGGCGGCTATGGGGGAGGGGACATGACCACGGCTTGGTATTTGGAGCAGGTCTATGTGCAGGCTTGCACATAGGAGACCGATCGGTGAGCGAGACTCTTCTAAGTAAAAGGACAATTTGCGACAATGTGCCAAGTGCACCGGCTTGCCAGCTGCATCCAGAGCTCCGTCTTGAGATTTCTTCCGTCCACATGCTCAGGGCCAAGTTTTCCAGACGTGCAGCCCGCGCGTCGAGCAGCTCCAGTGTCTTGGATACAGAATGAAGTGCGTGGGCAGGGGCTTCTGACGGTCGCTCCAAGCCGGAGGCCACACACCCGGGCACATCCCCACCTGAAGCCACACATTCCGGCCACTAGTGCCGCCCTCCAAACCGCTACGGCCCCCAGAGTCGGGCGGTGCCATGGGAAATAAAANGCTCTGAGCGGCACTGGCGACCCGCACACATGAGGACAGAGCTGGGGGCTCCCTGGGGACCAGACAGGAGCTGTAAACAGGACTGGGGCAGGCTGTGCAGGGGAGGGTGCAGAGCCAGCCACACAGGAAGACAAGCTGCAGCCGGCTGACTGTCAGCTGACGGCACAGTGGACCACGCAGGGAGCAGTTTCAGGTTTGGCCCGAGCCACGGAGGACATGTACGGCTGCCATAAAGACCACTCCACCCGGTTCCTGTGCCCACTAGGCCCCAGGCCCTTGACACCCAAAACCCATGAGCAATCTCGAAAAGCAGGGGCTATTATCTCCACTTTGTAGGTGGGGAAACCGAGGCAGAGAGTAGTTAAGCAACCTGGTTGCAGGAAAGCAACCAGCAGGTGACAACTGGGACTGCAGCCCAGGTGTGTCTGACCCCAAAGCCACCCTGCCAGCTCAGTATCAGGCCTGTGATGTCACTTCCCTAGCAGGCTGTCCAGAACCCCCTTCACACCAGGATCCTTGGCGTCAAGGCAAAGTGAAGGTGACACATAAGATCTCCCTGGTGGAGCAGGGCGACGGGAGGCCTCACGGACAACACGGCACGTTTCCCTGAACCGGGCTTAGCCTCAGACCCAGACGATCTCACTGAGGACAGCGGAGGCGACGGCATTGTCAGAAGAAAGCGGTCACACATCCGAGGGTGGCGTGGCCCCATCTCTACAGATGGTTACACTGAGGCACACAGAGGGAAGACAGCCACCCAGGGTCACACAGAGGTCTGCGTGGTGGGGCTGAGAGTCCAGGGCCAGAGGGTCAAGGTTGCAGGGAGGCACGTGGGCTTGATACGGTGACACTCTCTCATGGTCCAAACTGTCTCAGAGTGGATCCCGGAGGCCGTGCCATGACCCCAGGCAGGAGCCCCCACAGGCAGCAGAGGAGGAAGCATGCACTGCCACGGCACACGGCCCTGCAGCGGGGCTGGCTTTGCCCTCCTGGCCACGCGCAGGCAAGTGACATACCTGGAAGATGGGGCTACGCTTCATGGACCAGCTGAGAAGACGGGATGTGTGACACCCCCCTCGCTAAGAAGCATTATCATCATGCCCCAAATGAATCAAGTCTTATCCATCCCAAACACTCAGCCACACTTTATGAGGGGCCAGTAAGTTGCCATGGCAGCCAGCTAATGCACACAGCCGGGGTGGGGTCGGGTGGAGACAGACAGGCAGTGCCTACCCAGTTGGGGAAATGCGTGTGTCTGGGCACACTGGGGTTCAAACCCATCTGTCGTTTACAAATAGGGTGATATGATGCCAGACAATGGATGGGCCCCCGTGGACATCTGTGTCTCCATCTGCAGTAGGGACACCCAGCAGCCCTGAAAAGCACTGTGAAGATGTCTGGCTGGGATCGCAGGAGTGTCTGGCCAGGTGCAGGACCCCAGGGACCACCCTGTGGGGCACGGCTGCCATGACACCAAAGCAGGGTGCTGCCGACACCCTAGAGACGGCGGCAGTGGAAACATCCCCTAGTAAACAGACACGCTGCACTCGGGTTGCTCTGCTCTGCGTACCAGCAGCCTTGAGGCCTGCAGCTTCGGGGCAGCCCGTGGCAGCTGGCACACATCTGGCTGGTCCCCTCAGCATCTCGCAAGACCACGTGGTCATCATCAAAAAGTACGAGCTGCTATCTAAACACCACCCATGTTTTCCTATATTTTAACTGCCTTTTTGAGCGTTTCTCACGTGCCAGGCACTTGGCACCCTTGGTCCCAATAAAGTCCCAGGGGGAGGTGGCATCAGAAGCACAGAGAGGTTCAACAATCAATAATGCCGTCAGGTGGCAGAGCTGGAGTTTGAGCCTCAGAGACCTAAATTCAGGGGACGCTTTACCGTGTGCTGCCGAGGCAAAGCAAGTGGCACAAGGAAGCCCGTGTTTGTACAGAGGAGGAGTCGATGGTCAAGCTTCCGGCCAGCAGCTACTGTCAGCAACTGCGGCTGGCCTGGCCGCGAGGACCAGTGGCAGGACAGACCCCTCCACAGGTTGGACCCCTTCCTACCCTCTCCTCTCACCACCCAGACTGCCGATTTTCTCTCGCCAGCTCACAGCTCTCCCATGACCCAGATGATGCTCTGGAGGGTCAGGGTGTGGGACAGGCAACGTCTCCATGCGTGAGGATCACACTCCCTTTTCTGGAACAGTAAGACAGGACTTTGCATGAGTTCATCAAACTCAGGACTTGAGGCTCAAAACTACGCCATCTCTCCCCAAACTACCTCATAGACAGAATCTATAAAGAATCAAACGGTCTTGGGTGGCCAGTTAGGAAGGGACCCTGAAGATCAGGGCAAAGCAGTTCAGAGTTCGGTGGTGCCCAGGCTGAGCTGGAGATGGCCCTCTGGGTCCGGGCAACGCCCTTTTCAGATGTAATTTCTGCTGACTTTCTGGGTCAGGTGGATTTGCCTTCTGCTGCACTGAATTCAGACGGAGTCACACAGGGAACCCGGCACCAGTGCTGCTACCTGTGTGATACTCCAGGATGACAGCATGTCATTCCCCGCCAGGGACAGTGGCCCCTGCAGAATGGCATCNGTTCTATTCCTGGAGTAACCCTCTTTCCCAGAACTGGGACAGTGAGGCCGGGCTGCTGCCAGGGTCTCAGTACTGGCCCGAGACCCCTACCCGAGTCTCTGGGTCTCACTAGGATGTATGGCACTGAAGCCCTGCTGTGTGACTGTCTGCTCCTAGGCCAGTGTCCCCAGCCTGGCCACACTTTTAAGGCACAGGGACCCCGTGGGCCTCAACATCGCCCAGCCAGGCTGGGTGCAGCAGGCCCAGCGTCCGGGGCGAGCACTGCAGCCGTCTGCCATGGCTCTCCACCTCAGATGCAGCAGGCACATGTCCCGTCACCTGCCTTCACGGATCACCCTCACCATCCCAGGACCTGAGGAGCCACCGGATGTAACAAGATATAAAGTCAGCGAGGCCCCTTCCATCCCAAGCCACCTGCTATTCTTGAATGAAATGACACAAGAGGCTGTGGCTGGGCTGCCAAACAGTGAGGGGTGGGCGCCTCTGCTGTGGGGCAGGAGGGGGTCTAGGCTTCCAAACCAGGGGCCCTCGCCTGGACAGCTAGAGGAAGATGCCACTACCCGCTCGGGCCCCTGCCCTCTCCTGACCGAGGGGCCCTGGGCCCTCTGCGAGGAAGCCGGCCCTGGGTGGACCTGAAGATGCATGTTCCCGGCCCACCAGCTCCATCAGAACGCCCAGGAGTCTGCATTCTGCAGAGCCGGGGTCCCCATGCCCCTCCCCTCCTCTCATGCTGAGACTCATCTGCTCTCACATTGTCACCAAGCACCTACAAGGCGCCATGCCAAGTGCTGGGAGACCATAGTGCACAGAGGCAGGCAGGGCTGGGGGCCCTGCGCGTGCCCAGCTGGAGGCAGAGCACGGGCGTTTCTCCAATGCTCCCTCCACTCGCACCTCCGGGGCTCTGCACCTGCTGCTGGATATCTTTCCCCTACTGCTTTGTCGGCTACCACTGACTTGGTGGGTGTCACCTCCTTCAGGAAGCCTGCCAGGACTTATCACTCATGGCAGGTTCCTAACCGCCTCTCTGTCCCCACAGCCTCCCTGAGAAGTGCTTGCTCAAGGTGTGTTTTCAACAAGCACGGTCTGCCTTTCTCATTAGGCTGGGAGCTCCTGGCGGGAGGGGCGGCATCAGGGTCACCTCCAGGAACTGGCCAGTGGATAGACAGACGTTCAAATGAAATCAGCACATCTGCCCTCCCCGCCCCCCACCGTTGCTTGGTTGCATGTTAGAGACTATCCACAAGATCCAGGGGGTCACCCTATTTTTGGGGTGCGGGGAGGGTCTTCTGTGAAGCGGGAGTCCTTCCTGGTTCCAGTCACCCCAGGGAGAGGCAGGTCCTCACAGAGGATGTAGGAACTTGGAAGGGTGAAGTCCAGGGAGAAGATCCCCCCTCTCCCCACCCCCCGCCGCCTCTTGCAGGCTGATACATGGCTAGGAGGTGGGCTGAGGCCCGGGCTGCACCCCCAAATCCAGAACAAAGCCCCACTGAAATCTCCTGCTGGGCCACAGGGATACGCTTCAGAGTCCGGGTGCTCAGAGCCAGCCATCAATGGGGGAGCAGTCCCTATGCCCCTACGGGGGGGGGCAGGAATGACCCTCAAGACCCCAATTTCCAGCGAGATGTTCTTCGCGAGGTGCCTACCTTGGAAGCTGTGGGCCCTATTTTAAGGAAGAAAAAGGAGGGTTTCTTTCTAAGTCCCTTTCAGAACTGGCCCTGCCATGGCTCCCTGGTGATGACATCACCCCAGGTCAGCCGGCTGGAGAGCCCGGCTCTCGGCAAGGTGAGGAGTGGAGGAGACTCAAGTACGCAGGCAGCGGCATGTAAAAGGCGGCTCGGAGGGAGCTGACGGCAGGATGGCAGGCGGCCTCGGCTGGAGGCTGACCCGCATTTGATGCAGGTTA